>NC_088220.1:31613005-31864908 GCF_036934945.1 Oncorhynchus masou masou | reverse complement strand
TTTTAAAAAAAAGTATGCTTGCTTCAGCTGTCTAAAAGTATTTTTCATGGCAGTTCAGTAAAGGTTGAAGTAGTGACTGCAGTAAACCCAGTGGTGGAAATAGTTGTATTGTTGGGTTCGTGTCCAGAGCTTCAACAACAATGTGTGCTGATTGAACCAAACTTAATAGTTGGAGGATGTGGGTATCGATCCCGCTACCTAAAATTATGCTTGCTTCAGCTGTCTAAAAGTATTTATCATGGCAGTTCAGTAAAGGTTGAAGTAGCGACTGCAGTAAGCCCAGTGGTGGAAATAGTTGTATTGTTGGGTTAGTGAGTTTTGGGTGTATGATAGCAGAAAAACCTGAGTCTGGAGTTCCCCCTGCTGGCTGTCTGTGGAATAACATTAGGATCAGTTGATCGTGGGGAAATGCATGTTTGTCGCCCGAAACATGGTCACTGTTTTCCTGTCTTTTGTCGTTCTTATGCTCACTGCGTCTCAGTGGATCGCTCCAAGGCCTTTCTACTGTAAGCAGAGGAGAGGACAGCCTTCCAGTAGAATAAATAAGAGTCACAGCTCCCAACATTTACTAACAAATGAACAGCTACTAAATCAAAGATCTGTCTCATAAACTACACATGTGCCTACATGTGATAACCAAAGGGGATTTTTGCATTAGCCCAAGCGACCACATAATTTGTCCCTTTAATTTAAGTAATAATTTGGTGGTTTGGTGGGATTTCCTCAATTCCAGTGTGTTTCTGCTTGCCACAACAAAGGCAAAAGAGAGAATGAACTGGCACACAGACTAAGATATTAGGACCTGTTTAGTAGCAAAAGAAGGCTATCCATCATATCGCAAAGCCATTATGACAAGGGCTCCTCCTCCCCTGTAGGATAAATAATAATAATAATGATTTATTCTATATAGCACTTTTCATTACACACAGAATCTCAAAGTAGCTTTAAAAACTCAAATAAACTCAAGGTGATCTGGTACATACTTGGCCGATGGCTTCCAAAGCTTCAGATGATAATAATAAGATGGAGAGTGATGGAGTCTGTAGTTAGAGAGGAGTTGAGGCAGTAAGGCAGTTCACTTCAGATACTTAGTTTGCACTTGTATGTGCTAGAGAACTGTGCTACATACCAATTATTTTCAATATGTATAAATATAGAGATAGAAATATATGTATGACTCTTGCTCTTTTTGTTTTACCTTTTAATAAAGCACTTAAATGGGGATCCCTCTTAATGGTTCATGAGTAATTTGGTATTGTTCGGCATGTTGAACGTTACCTGCCTAAGTACCTGAGATCGCAAGCCCATAATTAGTCAATAGGGCTGACTGGCTAGCTACTAGTACTGTTAACTAGCCAGAGAGCCACAACGCATTGTTAGCTAGCTAATGTAACCATGAAGAATTGACATCTATCTTACATATTATTCGTTTTACGTCATTTTTGTCCTGTTTAGCTATCTGGCTAGCTAAATTGTTACGATTCACATATCTAGCTGATAATTGTGAAGTCAAACGTTTGCTTTGTGTATATCTTGATTCGTCTATTGTTGCCATTGTCCTGGCTGGAAGGAGGTTCAGTGAATGGGGTGGTGAAGCGTGAGGTAATACAGTAGGGGGAGTGCGAGTGCTTCTTAAATGTATTGCTTTATGCATTCTCCTCACTCGCGTCCACACAAAAACGTACTCAAGAGAACGGAGTGGAGAATACAATCGGAGCATGAGTGTGGAGCATGGTAGTATGTTTGGAACAACACCCCGAGAGTTTGAGAGCTACAAGCCCCCACTCACCCAGTAATTTTTGAACTGTCCCTAAATTATCCTATTAAAACACTACATGGGAAATACGTCATGAACTCACAACAATTGAAAGTGCAGAGTATAAAACAGTACTTAGCCTAATATATTATTAACAGCCACGATAGCGTCGTCTACTGGTAGGTCTATTTTGAATCAATATTTCTACTCGCCACCACACTCTTACTTCCACTGGTGTTTCCCAACTGCATTCCTCAGGTTGCCCCAGCAACACACATTCACATTTTAGAGCCAGACAAGCACACTTGATTCAATTTGTTAACTAATCCTTCGATCAGTTAAATCAGTCCAGAGCTACAACAACAATGTGTGCTGATTGAACCAAACAAATTATTTGGAGGATGCGGGCATCGATCCCGCTACCTCTCGCATGCTAAGCGAGCGCTCTACCATTTGAGCTAATCCCCCTGCGCATACAACAAGAAGTAGGAAATCTTAATGACCTCACTGCCAAATCCCTCGTCGATAAGAAAGGACACTTTAAAAAAAAAAAGTATGCTTGCTTCAGCTGTCTAAAAGTATTTTTCATGGCAGTTCAGTAAAGGTTGAAGTAGTGACTGCAGTAAACCCAGTGGTGGAAATAGTTGTATTGTTGGGTTCGTGTCCAGAGCTTCAACAACAATGTGTGCTGATTGAACCAAACTTAATAGTTGGAGGATGTGGGTATCGATCCCGCTACCTAAAATTATGCTTGCTTCAGCTGTCTAAAAGTATTTATCATGGCAGTTCAGTAAAGGTTGAAGTAGCGACTGCAGTAAGCCCAGTGGTGGAAATAGTTGTATTGTTGGGTTAGTGAGTTTTGGGTGTATGATAGCAGAAAAACCTGAGTCTGGAGTTCCCCCTGCTGGCTGTCTGTGGAATAACATTAGGATCAGTTGATCGTGGGGAAATGCATGTTTGTCGCCCGAAACATGGTCACTGTTTTCCTGTCTTTTGTCGTTCTTATGCTCACTGCGTCTCAGTGGATCGCTCCAAGGCCTTTCTACTGTAAGCAGAGGAGAGGACAGCCTTCCAGTAGAATAAATAAGAGTCACAGCTCCCAACATTTACTAACAAATGAACAGCTACTAAATCAAAGATCTGTCTCATAAACTACACATGTGCCTACATGTGATAACCAAAGGGGATTTTTGCATTAGCCCAAGCGACCACATAATTTGTCCCTTTAATTTAAGTAATAATTTGGTGGTTTGGTGGGATTTCCTCAATTCCAGTGTGTTTCTGCTTGCCACAACAAAGGCAAAAGAGAGAATGAACTGGCACACAGACTAAGATATTAGGACCTGTTTAGTAGCAAAAGAAGGCTATCCATCATATCGCAAAGCCATTATGACAAGGGCTCCTCCTCCCCTGTAGGATAAATAATAATAATAATGATTTATTCTATATAGCACTTTTCATTACACACAGAATCTCAAAGTAGCTTTAAAAACTCAAATAAACTCAAGGTGATCTGGTACATACTTGGCCGATGGCTTCCAAAGCTTCAGATGATAATAATAAGATGGAGAGTGATGGAGTCTGTAGTTAGAGAGGAGTTGAGGCAGTAAGGCATTTCACTTCAGATACTTAGTTTGCACTTGTATGTGCTAGAGAACTGTGCTACATACCAATTATTTTCAATATGTATAAATATAGAGATAGAAATATATGTATGACTCTTGCTCTTTTTGTTTTACCTTTTAATAAAGCACTTAAATGGGGATCCCTCTTAATGGTTCATGAGTAATTTGGTATTGTTCGGCATGTTGAACGTTACCTGCCTAAGTACCTGAGATCGCAAGCCCATAATTAGTCAATAGGGCTGACTGGCTAGCTACTAGTACTGTTAACTAGCCAGTGAGCCACAACGCATTGTTAGCTAGCTAATGTAACCATGAAGAATTGACATCTATCTTACATATTATTCGTTTTACGTCATTTTTGTCCTGTTTAGCTATCTGGCTAGCTAAATTGTTACGATTCACATATCTAGCTGATAATTGTGAAGTCAAACGTTTGCTTTGTGTATATCTTGATTCGTCTATTGTTGCCATTGTCCTGGCTGGAAGGAGGTTCAGTGAATGGGGTGGTGAAGCGTGAGGTAATACAGTAGGGGGAGTGCGAGTGCTTCTTAAATGTATTGCTTTATGCATTCTCCTCACTCGCGTCCACACAAAAACGTACTCAAGAGAACGGAGTGGAGAATACAATCGGAGCATGAGTGTGGAGCATGGTAGTATGTTTGGAACAACACCCCGAGAGTTTGAGAGCTACAAGCCCCCACTCACCCAGTAATTTTTGAACTGTCCCTAAATTATCCTATTAAAACACTACATGGGAAATACGTCATGAACTCACAACAATTGAAAGTGCAGAGTATAAAACAGTACTTAGCCTAATATATTATTAACAGCCACGATAGCGTCGTCTACTGGTAGGTCTATTTTGAATCAATATTTCTACTCGCCACCACACTCTTACTTTCACTGGTGTTTCCCAACTGCATTCCTCAGGTTGCCCCAGCATCACACATTCACATTTTAGAGCCAGACAAGCACACTTGATTCAATTTGTTAACTAATCCTTCGATCAGTTAAATCAGTCCAGAGCTACAACAACAATGTGTGCTGATTGAACCAAACAAATTATTTGGAGGATGCGGGCATCGATCCCGCTACCTCTCGCATGCTAAGCGAGCGCTCTACCATTTGAGCTAATCCCCCTGCGCATACAACAAGAAGTAGGAAATCTTAATGACCTCACTGCCAAATCCCTCGTCGATAAGAAAGGACACTTTAAAAAAAAAAGTATGCTTGCTTCAGCTGTCTAAAAGTATTTTTCATGGCAGTTCAGTAAAGGTTGAAGTAGTGACTGCAGTAAACCCAGTGGTGGAAATAGTTGTATTGTTGGGTTCGTGTCCAGAGCTTCAACAACAATGTGTGCTGATTGAACCAAACTTAATAGTTGGAGGATGTGGGTATCGATCCCGCTACCTAAAATTATGCTTGCTTCAGCTGTCTAAAAGTATTTATCATGGCAGTTCAGTAAAGGTTGAAGTAGCGACTGCAGTAAGCCCAGTGGTGGAAATAGTTGTATTGTTGGGTTAGTGAGTTTTGGGTGTATGATAGCAGAAAAACCTGAGTCTGGAGTTCCCCCTGCTGGCTGTCTGTGGAATAACATTAGGATCAGTTGATCGTGGGGAAATGCATGTTTGTCGCCCGAAACATGGTCACTGTTTTCCTGTCTTTTGTCGTTCTTATGCTCACTGCGTCTCAGTGGATCGCTCCAAGGCCTTTCTACTGTAAGCAGAGGAGAGGACAGCCTTCCAGTAGAATAAATAAGAGTCACAGCTCCCAACATTTACTAACAAATGAACAGCTACTAAATCAAAGATCTGTCTCATAAACTACACATGTGCCTACATGTGATAACCAAAGGGGATTTTTGCATTAGCCCAAGCGACCACATAATTTGTCCCTTTAATTTAAGTAATAATTTGGTGGTTTGGTGGGATTTCCTCAATTCCAGTGTGTTTCTGCTTGCCACAACAAAGGCAAAAGAGAGAATGAACTGGCACACAGACTAAGATATTAGGACCTGTTTAGTAGCAAAAAGAAGGCTATCCATCATATCGCAAAGCCATTATGACAAGGGCTCCTCCTCCCCTGTAGGATAAATAATAATAATAATGATTTATTCTATATAGCACTTTTCATTACACACAGAATCTCAAAGTAGCTTTAAAAACTCAAATAAACTCAAGGTGATCTGGTACATACTTGGCCGATGGCTTCCAAAGCTTCAGATGATAATAATAAGATGGAGAGTGATGGAGTCTGTAGTTAGAGAGGAGTTGAGGCAGTAAGGCAGTTCACTTCAGATACTTAGTTTGCACTTGTATGTGCTAGAGCACTGTGCTACATACCAATTATTTTCAATATGTATAAATATAGAGATAGAAATATATGTATGACTCTTGCTCTTTTTGTTTTACCTTTTAATAAAGCACTTAAATGGGGATCCCTCTTAATGGTTCATGAGTAATTTGGTATTGTTCGGCATGTTGAACGTTACCTGCCTAAGTACCTGAGATCGCAAGCCCATAATTAGTCAATAGGGCTGACTGGCTAGCTACTAGTACTGTTAACTAGCCAGTGAGCCACAACGCATTGTTAGCTAGCTAATGTAACCATGAAGAATTGACATCTATCTTACATATTATTCGTTTTACGTCATTTTTGTCCTGTTTAGCTATCTGGCTAGCTAAATTGTTACGATTCACATATCTAGCTGATAATTGTGAAGTCAAACGTTTGCTTTGTATATATCTTGATTCGTCTATTGTTGCCATTGTCCTGGCTGGAAGGAGGTTCAGTGAATGGGGTGGTGAAGCGTGAGGTAATACAGTAGGGGGAGTGCGAGTGCTTCTTAAATGTATTGCTTTATGCATTCTCCTCACTCGCGTCCACACAAAAACGTACTCAAGAGAACGGAGTGGAGAATACAATCGGAGCATGAGTGTGGAGCATGGTAGTATGTTTGGAACAACACCCCGAGAGTTTGAGAGCTACAAGCCCCCACTCACCCAGTAATTTTTGAACTGTCCCTAAATTATCCTATTAAAACACTACATGGGAAATACGTCATGAACTCACAACAATTGAAAGTGCAGAGTATAAAACAGTACTTAGCCTAATATATTATTAACAGCCACGATAGCGTCGTCTACTGGTAGGTCTATTTTGAATCAATATTTCTACTCGCCACCACACTCTTACTTTCACTGGTGTTTCCCAACTGCATTCCTCAGGTTGCCCCAGCATCACACATTCACATTTTAGAGCCAGACAAGCACACTTGATTCAATTTGTTAACTAATCCTTCGATCAGTTAAATCAGTCCAGAGCTACAACAACAATGTGTGCTGATTGAACCAAACAAATTATTTGGAGGATGCGGGCATCGATCCCGCTACCTCTCGCATGCTAAGCGAGCGCTCTACCATTTGAGCTAATCCCCCTGCGCATACAACAAGAAGTAGGAAATCTTAATGACCTCACTGCCAAATCCCTCGTCGATAAGAAAGGACACTTTTAAAAAAAAAAAAGTATGCTTGCTTCAGCTGTCTAAAAGTATTTTTCATGGCAGTTCAGTAAAGGTTGAAGTAGTGACTGCAGTAAACCCAGTGGTGGAAATAGTTGTATTGTTGGGTTCGTGTCCAGAGCTTCAACAACAATGTGTGCTGATTGAACCAAACTTAATAGTTGGAGGATGTGGGTATCGATCCCGCTACCTAAAATTATGCTTGCTTCAGCTGTCTAAAAGTATTTATCATGGCAGTTCAGTAAAGGTTGAAGTAGCGACTGCAGTAAGCCCAGTGGTGGAAATAGTTGTATTGTTGGGTTAGTGAGTTTTGGGTGTATGATAGCAGAAAAACCTGAGTCTGGAGTTCCCCTGCTGGCTGTCTGTGGAATAACATTAGGATCAGTTGATCGTGGGGAAATGCATGTTTGTCGCCCGAAACATGGTCACTGTTTTCCTGTCTTTTGTCGTTCTTATGCTCACTGCGTCTCAGTGGATCGCTCCAAGGCCTTTCTACTGTAAGCAGAGGAGAGGACAGCCTTCCAGTAGAATAAATAAGAGTCACAGCTCCCAACATTTACTAACAAATGAACAGCTACTAAATCAAAGATCTGTCTCATAAACTACACATGTGCCTACATGTGATAACCAAAGGGGATTTTTGCATTAGCCCAAGCGACCACATAATTTGTCCCTTTAATTTAAGTAATAATTTGGTGGTTTGGTGGGATTTCCTCAATTCCAGTGTGTTTCTGCTTGCCACAACAAAGGCAAAAGAGAGAATGAACTGGCACACAGACTAAGATATTAGGACCTGTTTAGTAGCAAAAAGAAGGCTATCCATCATATCGCAAAGCCATTATGACAAGGGCTCCTCCTCCCCTGTAGGATAAATAATAATAATAATGATTTATTCTATATAGCACTTTTCATTACACACAGAATCTCAAAGTAGCTTTAAAAACTCAAATAAACTCAAGGTGATCTGGTACATACTTGGCCGATGGCTTCCAAAGCTTCAGATGATAATAATAAGATGGAGAGTGATGGAGTCTGTAGTTAGAGAGGAGTTGAGGCAGTAAGGCAGTTCACTTCAGATACTTAGCTTGCACTTGTATGTGCTAGAGAACTGTGCTACATACCAATTATTTTCAATATGTATAAATATAGAGATAGAAATATATGTATGACTCTTGCTCTTTTTGTTTTACCTTTTAATAAAGCACTTAAATGGGGATCCCTCTTAATGGTTCATGAGTAATTTGGTATTGTTCGGCATGTTGAACGTTACCTGCCTAAGTACCTGAGATCGCAAGCCCATAATTAGTCAATAGGGCTGACTGGCTAGCTACTAGTACTGTTAACTAGCCAGAGAGCCACAACGCATTGTTAGCTAGCTAATGTAACCATGAAGAATTGACATCTATCTTACATATTATTCGTTTTACGTCATTTTTGTCCTGTTTAGCTATCTGGCTAGCTAAATTGTTACGATTCACATATCTAGCTGATAATTGTGAAGTCAAACGTTTGCTTTGTGTATATCTTGATTCGTCTATTGTTGCCATTGTCCTGGCTGGAAGGAGGTTCAGTGAATGGGGTGGTGAAGCGTGAGGTAATACAGTAGGGGGAGTGCGAGTGCTTCTTAAATGTATTGCTTTATGCATTCTCCTCACTCGCGTCCACACAATAACGTACTCAAGAGAACGGTGTGGAGAATACAATCGGAGCATGAGTGTGGAGCATGGTAGTATGTTTGGAAAAACACCCCTAGAGTTTGAGAGCTACAAGCCCCCACTCACCCAGTAATTTTTTGAACTGTCCCTAAATTATCATTTATTTATTTATTTTTTATTTCACCAATTGAAAGTGCAGAGCTATAAAACAGTAGTTAGCCTAATATATTATTACCAGCCAAGATAAAGTCATAGGCTATTTTGAACAGACAACACAGAGTTACACATTGTGTAAACTAAACAAGTCAATAACATCCAGTTAAATCCATTAGAAAAAAAGTGTCTATATACATTGTGTGCAAAAGGCATGAGGTGGTAGGCAAATAATTACAAATTTTCAGATTAACACTGTGTGCTGATAAATGATTTCAGATGGTCATGTACCTCTCGCATGGTAGCGATATTGATGTGCTAAAACAGCAGAAAAAGGAAATAAATAAAAACAGTCACTGGAGATGAGGTAGGTAAAATTGGGTGGGCATTTAAATAAGACTATGTACAGCTTCAGCTGTCTAAAAGGTTTTCATGCTCAGTTCAGATGTTTGAAGTTAGTGACTGGAGATAAACCCAGTGGTGGAAATAGTTGTATTGTTGGGTTCGTGTCCAGGCTTCAGACAACAATGTGTGCTGATTGAACCAAACTGAATAGTTGGAGGATTTAGGGATGATCAGTGAGATACATTATGCTGGCTTCAGCTGTCTAAAAGTGGGTTTTCATCAGTTCAGTGAAGGTTGAGTAAGCAGTGGTGGAAGTTGTATTTTACAGAAAAGCATGGACTGTCTTTTAGATGACCTGGAACCAGTGTCGTTCTTATGCTCACTGCGTCTTTTCTGGCGACGAATATGTAGCGAGGGCCAGCCGACTAGAGCATACAAGTCACAGTGGTGGGTGTCACAGCTCCCAACATTTAGTGACAAATGACAGCACTAAATAAAGATCCAGTTTGCTGAGTAGAGTGTTGTGAAGCTACTTTTAGATGATTAGCCCAAGTCGAGGATCACATAATAGTCAGTTTTAATTTAAGTTTGGCGACATAGTGAAAGGCTTTGTTGCGGAATAGAAAGCCGATTCTGGATTTGATTTTCATTGGAGATGTTTGATATGACTAAGTCTGGTGCAAAGAGTTTATATCGCAGTCCATTAGCCAGACACCTAAGTACTGTATAGAACATAATAGGTTGGAACCATCCAGGGTTTCATGATACACAGAATCTCAAAGCAGGTGCAGGCAGCTCAATGGTTGAAAAGATCTGGTACATTTGGTTTTACTTCCAAAGCGTTTAAGAGCAGTTGGAGGCCACGGAAGGAGTGTTGTATGGCATTGAAGCTTGTTTGGAGGTTAGATAGCACAGTGTCCAAGGACGGGCCGGAATTATTTTAGAATGTGTAAATCTAGAGATAGTGGTGGATCAGGGATCTTGCTCTTTTTGCAGCAAGAGCAACATCATTGATTATAAGAGATCCCTCTTAATGGTTCATGAGTAATTTGGAACCCTGTTGACCCATAGAGACTGCCTAAGAGGACTGAGACAGCATGCCCTCCGATTGGTCACACTGCACTCTGTACTGTAAAGTAGTTGGTGAACCAGGCAAGGCAGTCATCAGTAAAAAACAAGGCTACTGATCTGCCGATAATTATTGGTGATTGACAGATTTTTGTCCTGTTTAGCCTCTGGCAAGGTCGATGAAGACGGCTGCATAGTACTGTCTTTTATCGATGGCCGTTATGATATCGTTTAGTACCTTGAGCGTGGCTATTGGTGCCATTGACCTGGCTGGAAACCAGAATTGCACAGCGGAGAAGGTACAGTGTGATTCGAGATGGTCAGTGCCCTGTTTGTTGACTTGGCTTTCGAAGACCTTAGATAGGCAGGGCAGGATGGATATAGGTCTGTAACAGTTTGGGTCCAGGGTGTCTCCCCCTTTGAAGAGGGGGATGACTGCGGCAGCTTTCCAATCCTTGGGGATCTCAGATGATATGAAAGAGAGGTCCTATTAAAACACTACATGAGAAATACGTCATGAACTCACAACAATTGAAAGTGTAGAGTATAAAACAGTACTTAGCCTTATATATTATTAACAGCCACAATAGCGTCGTCTACTGGTAGGTCTATTTTGAATCAATATTTCAACTCGCCACCACACTCTTACCTTCCACTGGTGTTTCCCAACTGCAGTCCTCGGGTTTCCCCAGAAACACGCATTCACATTTTAGAGCCAGACAAGCAAACTTGATTCAATTTGTTAAATCATCCTTTGATTTGTTAAATCAGTCCAGAGCTACAACAACAATGTGTGCTGATTGAACCAAACTAAATAGTTGGAGGATGCTGGGATCAATCCCACTACAGCTCGCATGCTAAGCGAGCGCTCTACCATTTGAGCTAATCCCCCTGTGTCACCAAGTATGAAATCTCAATGACCACACTGCCAAATCCCTCGTCAATAAGAAAGGATACTTTTTAAAAAGTATGCTTGCTTCAGCTGTCTAAAAGTATTTTTCATGGTAGTTCAGTAAAGGTTGAAGTAGTGACTGCAGTAAGCCCAGTGGTGGAAATAGTTGTATTGTTGGGTTAGTGAGTGTTGGGTGTATGATAGCAGAAAAACCTGCGAGTCTGGAGTTCCCCCTGCTGGCTGTCTATGTAATAACATTAGGATCAGTTGATCGTGGGGAAATGCATGTTCGTCGCCCGAAACATGGTCACTGTTTTCCTGTCTTTTGTCGTTCTTATGCTCACTGCGTCTCAGTGGATCGCTCCAAGGCCTTTCTACTGTAAGCAGAGGAGAGGACAGCCTTCCAGTAGAATAAATAGAGTCACAGCTCCCAACATTTACTAATAAATGAACAGCTACAGATCTTTAGCTTGCACTTGTATGTGCTGGAGAACTGTGCTACATACCAGTTATTTACAATATGTAAAAATAAAAGGATAGAAATACATGTATGACTTATTTTATTTTTGTTTTACATTGTAATAAAGCACTTAAATGGTGATCTCTCTTAATGGTTCATGAGTAGTTTGTTATTGTTCAGTGTTTTTCATTGTAAAATGAGAAAGGCAATGTAGCAGTGTGTCTGTGTCCCTGTTCGAAGTTAGTTTCACTCCTATGGTTGCCTGGGTTATCTGTTTTGTTTTGTGCCCTAGCCCATTGACTATGCTCTGTGGCATGGCTGATACTCTGATCAACAGAGGTCAACCTTACATTCATAAAAATAGAATCCTGAGCAAAATCATTCAGAAAAAGAGGTCAAAAGCAGATGAGAACATAAATTCACATCAATGTTTGGAGTCTCCCATTCCACCTACTGGGAAAAGCTTGAGCACAGTTATAAATTCACACACAAAATATATGACATATCAGACAAATTATTTATTGCCTATAACATATAACATAGTTTCTGTAAATAGCTCACTAAATGTTGAAACTGAATCCTGAAAGTTCCATTCTATGCAGCACATTTCTACGTGCAAATTCTTAACGTTCAAATGTTTCGATCTACTGTCCCGCCTGAAGTTATAGTTTGACCAATGGGAATGCCAATAGCTCTTCAAGGACCAATTAAATTGCACATTCCCCACCATGGTCCTTCCTTTACATTATGGCCTGCATTTTGGAATGTCGGGTATCGTTTTAATGTCCCTGCTGAGGACTAGAACATATACTATTCGTACCACATATTTGGTGCTCCCTCATTTTATAGATTTGTAAAGAAAATACGAGCTGTGAACATACTCGGTTCCACAAGATATTACAGCTCAGTGGTGGTCGCGAGGGTGAGGCAATATCAGTAGGGAGAGACCGTGAGGACGAAATTAGGGAAGGGAGTGGGAGGTCTTCCACCTTCTCATCCTAAACAGCAAGCAGTGTACTGTCGACAGCATTGGACTTAAACTCAAACCCAAGGTTCCTAAACGCTATCTGGCTGTTAAGTGCAGCCCGCTCGGGATAAGGCCAGGGACCCGCCGTGGCAGACGTTGGCATTGCGCTTTTGCGGCACCGGTATGGTTTATAATGTGGAACAGTATGTGAGCAAGCCACATTCACATGCTCTCCATAAATGGGGACAATAGGAAATCATTCTCGTATTGGGCATCTTAGCTAGTTAGCAATCAAGCCATCTAATGCGCCGTTTTGGGGCAGATTAAAGAAACTACTGCCCATATTCGAGTCAAGGTATATTTACTGTCTGTGTAGGATTTGGCATAAGGCTCCTTATCGTGAGCGAGCATGGAGGGGCGTTGTGGATTTAGCCAACTTTGCTAGCTAGCTTACTCAGTCCAAGACTTCTGTATTTAACCAGATTTGTGTTTGTTTTAACTTCTTGTATGTTTTCCAACTGTTAAGCATACGTGTTAACATTTTAACTGAGGTACACTTGTTAGTTTGCAGAGGAGTGCTTTCAAGGTTTGCTTGATTTAATGTTGTCAAAGGAAAAACAATCCAGCTAGCCAGCTAAGTAGCCCAGGTCAAGCTCGTGCACCCTAATGAAGGAGTACAAAGTGGTTGTGTTGGGAAGCGGAGGCGTTGGCAAGTCCGCGCTGACTGTCCAGTTTGTCACGGGCACGTTCATCGAAAAATATGACCCTACAATTGAGGACTTCTATCGGAAAGAGATTGAAGTGGACTCGTCGCCTTCGGTGTTGGAGATCCTTGACACGGCAGGGACAGAACAGTTCGCCTCCATGAGAGACCTGTACATCAAGAACGGCCAGGGTTTCATACTTGTCTACAGTCTCGTCAATCAACAGTCTTTTCAGGTAAAGGCCCTTATTACCTGTTACCAATACCTGCCCACATGTCAAGGAGCATAGCTCTTGCTAGCATCACCAGCTATCAAGATGCATTGTACCCATGTTTTAAGTGGGCCCTACTGAGCAATCTCAGTTGTCTTCGTATCATTTTGAGTCGTAACCCCATTGTTGACAAATCAGGAGCCATTTGCAGAGATCCAGCCATAGCCTTAATCCCTACACCTATGGGCTAAATCCAAAATTGTATAAGCTCAACAGGTTGGAAGAATGGCCAATGGGCTGCTACTTAATTCATTGATATACATCAAAGAGCTATGGAGCAATAGTTGTTGCACAAACGTTTTCCCACAGTTCCTGATAATCTCCTTTCTATTCATCCCTAACTCCAGGACATCAGGCCGATGCGAGACCAGATCGTGCGGGTCAAGCGCTTTGAGAAGGTGCCACTGATTCTGGTGGGCAACAAGGTGGACCTGGAGTCTGAGAGGGAGGTTGCAGGTGCAGACGGTCGGGCCCTGGCTCAGGAGTGGGGCTGCCCCTTCATCGAGACCTCAGCCAAGAGCAAGACCATGGTGGACGAGCTGTTTGCTGAGATCGTCCGTCAGATGAACTATGCCACACTGCCAGAGAAACAGGAGCAGTGCTGCACGGCCTGTGTGGTGCAGTAACGGAGTAGGGGGACACTGTCCTCTCCACAACTCTCTCCCAGGTAAGAGGCTGAAGCACTATACTTCACCTTCCACACACTAACACTAAGAAGTGATATTGCACACTGATCGGCTTTTCACTGACAACCGGCAAGAATTCACAGGTTGTCAAAAGACGTCTGGTCCTGGATAGCAGCAGTGAAGAGTTTGTAATGCATGTACAAAAATGTGCAGGGAGATGAGAGGATCAGGGGTGGCACAAAGGGAACCATATGACAGCTCTTAGAAGAAGCAGACGGAAAGGGGGTTTGCTGCATGGACTGATAAAACCGTTGGTTTAGCCTGTTATCATTAGATCAGACAAAGAATGTGGCGTGAAGAAGCCAACTGTCTGAGCAGTGAGCACAGGGGCGGAAAAGAGGAGTGAGGGAAGTGAATGGTTATGTTCATTCAGAGAGACGAGAGACCTATGAGCAAGAGAGGGCAGATCCCGGACAAAGAAAGGAAAATGCTACATCCTGAATAATAAATTGATGTTCCAAAACAGGAAGCAGATTTTCTTCACTGTGAGAACTAACTTCCCCACCCATACAGCAGACACACAGACATACACATTGAGGTATTGGTCGTTGTAACTGAGTTTCACAGTTTACATATTGGTGAAATGCTAATTTCCTTAATTGTAAAGGTGTTAATTACATAGTAATATCTTCATATCTACAAGTGTCTCAACACCTATTGTTTTCAGTCTTTGCTCTACTCTCAGTAACACAGTACTTTTTCTTTTTCCATTGTTGTAAAGTTCCTGCTTTGATGACCTATGACCCCAGGAACCACTTCAGCTCCATCACAACTTTTGACCTCTCCAGCTGGCAGTATTACCTACCAGAGGGCAGATTCTTGTCTGTTCATGAGCCAATTCAAGGGAGTCTTGAGCCTGCCCAACCTTTGTTATCTTGACTGTGGAACACATTCACCTGCAGACTCACTGGCCTTCATGGTTTAGGCCCAGGGAAAACCTACATTTCAATGTATTGGACAGATTTATGAGGATGAAGGGTTGTCTATGGATTTCTATTTTCTCATTTGGGGTTGGAGTCCTGGGGAAATGAGCAGTGGTCTGCTCGGGACCACAGCGTCCCTTTTTGAAGCTGCTCAGTCATTATATCCCCTAGTTTTACTTTGTACTGGAATTGGTTTGTTAAATCTGCTATCTCATTTTGAAGTGATATCAGCCATTATACAGGTTTGGGCCTCGGGACAGAATTCAATCAAACCGTGGTAAATATATGATTGCTGTGCTCTACAGCAGTGTTTACCAAATCACCTGATTTTCAAGTTGTTAGCTAGGTTTCCGACCAATTGGCGACAGATTTTCATAAACGGACTTGTTGCAGGTAGAAATCACTGCGTGATGACGTAGTGCACACACACAATGTACTTTTTTGCAACCGTTTTCATGTATGGAATAAAAATCTAAAGTTCAACGTGTTAGTTTTGTCAACTGTTGTGTTAAATAGCAAATGTGCCAACTCTGGTCTTGGCACGTGCACTCTAACTAACAGACCTCAGAGACCGTGCAGGTAGGCTAGTTTACATTTACATTATTATGGATAACAAAACAAACAAAAAAATTGCATCGATCATCATGTCACCAGAATCAGAGCCTTGATTTTTATTGGAAAGGAACATCAAGATCACCTTGCACTTTCACCACCCTGTGACATCCATCAATTATTTAATATGTATGCTAATAAACTGCATGGTTTCCTGAGTGGTAGTGGGAGGACCACATCATCGCGTGACTCCAAGTTGACTTCGATATGATGGTTATTATATTAATATTTGCGCATAAATGGGTTTCCACCGCTATTTCTCACAATACATTTTACCGACCCCAAAAGAGTCGAACGACTTGTCTGTCTGCATTTATAAAAATTGTACTGACGCTTCCTGTTTCCATTACAGCTGTCGTGATGTTTTTGTTTTAATACAGTTTGACTTTACTCGCGAAAAGAGTGGTTGGAAAGATGTTTAATGAAGGCTTAATGATAGGTTGACTTGAGGGCTGGAGTGGGGAAACACCGCTTTATAGGGCCTAAAACCAATTGTATGGTGGCCATAGAAGCAGCCCAATTTTTTTTTTTTTGACGGGCGTGGTCAAGTCAGTTCAATGTGCCCCTAAGCATGAGACATTCACATTGAATTGACTGTCGATCCATGTTTGTTTACTGATTACAGCTGTGTGGTTGCTTTAGATACAGGTTCCTCGGTCATTTGGATTATGACTCATGTTACATGGTTTGATCAAATTCTGGCCCTAAACTAACTTTTATATATATATATTTTTTAAGTTTCTCATAACCTATTTATTAATATCTAATTACATTGTTATCCAATCATCAAAGTGTTCTTTTATACTTGCTTTTGGGTTTGCTTTTTTGACTTTACAGTGAGTTTTTTTTTGGTTGTAAGTTTTGAATTAACAGAGCCTTAAATTATTTCAGTCTTATGTTGGTTTCTGTGTGGTCATTCTGTCTCGTACTTTCAACTCTTCACCACAAGTACTGCCATGTAGTACAAATCTGATACTAAGATTGAAGGACACTGACCTGATCATGTGGTCACAAGTTTGGAATGTTGATTCGAATGGTCTTACATTTCTGGTTAAGACTTCATTGCAGACTGAAACACACTATATATAGAATATTGTTTCCTACTTCACATCAAATGTAAATCCCTTTATGCAAGGTGCTGTCTGTCCTTCCATTGCACATAATGAGAACTGGCACATTTTGAGCTGGCTCAATATTCAAATGACCCGACTTGAGTGGCCTTGAGGTTGGGCCATTCTGAATATGTGGTAGAACATATGAGTTTCTGTCATGTAGAAAGAATAGTCTGTTCTATATAGTATATTTCTATCTGCAACGTTTTGCGTTGAATATAGTAAGGCCAAATACTGTTACACAATCAGCCACAAGAGGGCAGCATTCTCTACATTATTTGAAAGCTAATCTAGCTCTGGAGGCTTTTTTAAAATGTATTTTTACATGTCAAACAACGTTTACATCCACAGTTTTTATACGACTAAAGTCATTGTATTAAACAAAACCACAACAGCTGTGATGGAGACAGGAAGTGTCTGCGTAATTGTATAAATGCCGACAGATAATTTGTTCGTTCCACATGTTGGGATCTTTTTGTGTCGGTAAAATCAATTATGCGGGAAATACCAGTGGAAACGCCTTTATGCGCAAATATTGAGTTAATCATCTCGAAGTACATTTGGAGTCGCGATGATATGACGTGTGGTCCTCCCACTACGACTCGGGAAACCATGTACTTTATTATGTTACAGATTAAATAAATTATGATTAACTTCACAGGGTGGTGAAAGTGCACGGTAATGAGTTTGATGCTGCTTTCCAATATATTGAGGGTCTTGTTCTGGTGACATGATGGTCGATGCTTGACTGCCGTTTGCCAGATACAATTATGATCGTTTTTATCCATAATCTCATCATGTAGTAGACAAAACAACCCGCACAGCCTACTCGCACTGTATATGCTAGATGTTGGCCAGAAAACACGTGCAAAGACCAGAGTAAACTACGTTTGCTATTTAACACAACAGGTTTGTTTTGACAAAACTAACCGTGGAGTTGAAAATGCGATGGAAACACATTTATAGATTTATTCGGTACATAGAACTTAAGCGAAAAAGTAAATGTTGTGTGCACTATATCATCAACCAAACGTATTTGTTGCCGATAGAAATCAGCGCATGTATATTTTTTATTTGTTTAACCTGCGCCTAGTTAAAAGGTTAAATAAAACATAATAAATGCACTGATGTTTATCGGCAACAAATCCGTTTGGTGGAAACACCACTAGTGGGAAATGCGCATAATTTATTTATGTCGCAAGAAAATCTGTCGCCAATTAAATGGAAACCTACCTACTGGAGACATTTTCAAAATGGTCATAGACAAACTACTCTTTCTTCATTAGATCAACACCGCCACACTTATTTTTATGAAGAAAAGAAATGTCTAGACTGCAAGTTCATATCCAAACCTGTAGGTGGCAGAGAGATGTATTCTTTAGCGGAAATGCCAAGGAAATGAAAGAAACACGTGACGCCAGGCTACTGAAATTTGTAAACAAACACATGGGACATGTACAAGTACTGCAAATTACATTTGATACATGAGCAACCATGAAGAGGGTATTTGTAACTGTAGGAACAACAAGCTTTGATGACCTAATCGAACGTGTTACTTCCCCTGAAGCTGTTCAAGTGAGTATGATATGTGATAGCTACAGAAACTAACGTTAGCTAGCTAGTCAACTGTCCTTAAAAAATAGACAATAATAATCTGAGTAGACGTGTCCTACCCTCACACTAAGATATTTTTTTAGAAAGTTATGCATCTCTCTCTTGAAGGAGTTGAAAGCCCGCGGCTATCAACATTTAGTCCTGCAGGTTGGACAAGGCTCCATTCTCCCAGATTCAGACAGCTGTCACGAGCTCACGTTGGAGGCTTTCCGATTCAAGGATTCCATTGCTGAAAATATCAAATGTGCCGACCTGGTTATCAGCCATGCTGGTGTGTATCTATCTTTAAAGAAATGAAACAAACTAGGTAAACTACCATACCATTGTGCTGGTCTATGATGTTGATGAATTATAATGACTTGTCTTGTATTTTCAGGGGCAGGTAGTTGCCTGGAGACCCTTGGTGCAGACAAGCCACTGCTAGTGGTGGTCAATGACAAACTAATGGACAATCACCAGCTAGAGCTGGCCAGACAGCTACACCAAGACTCACACCTACTCTACTGCACCCCCAGGTCAGTGTAAATCCTCATGTGCAACTTGATCATGAGGACTCACTTGGTCAATATGACATATTGTATATGTACAGTTCTGCTAATAAAGTCCTAGAGTTGTGTGAAACAAACTGTGATTGAAACTGTGATTGAAATTCAGTGGGTCAACATACCCTTTTCTCTCAAATGATTTCACAGCACTCTTACTAAGACTCTGAAGACAATGGACCTTGCTGTTCTCTCATCCTTCTTACCTGGACAACCAAAGCATTTTGCCAATTTCCTGGACAGGGCCCTTGGTGTTCAATGATTCCAACGGAGGGCAGTCTCTGAGGTCAACTCAGTGTTCTCTTATGGACTCTGGAGATGTTTTGTGCTCTTCTTCTTCTTCATGTGGCTTTCCAGCAGACTAGACGCTGTGTTGCATACTGCCTTTCACAGGTCAGAGTGGGGATTGCAAATTTTGGTCACAAAAACAAAAAAGGTGAATGAGATAATCTTAAATTGCACCACCATCTAACCCAGCACCTATACACGATCACCAAAAACCAACCACCCCATCCCACTACGTTGGCCCTAAACAATCCTACACCATGCTGTCGGTCTGGGAGGATGGAACCCCTTCTCTCAAAACTTCCTGTAGCTCTTCTGCACTAAAATCTCTCACCCCAAAATATTTCTCTGCTACTGCAACGACCACATATATCTTCTGTGATTTCCGCTCCATCAGCTCAGTACAGTTGATCACCATGGCTATGATGTTTGCTCTCTGAAATCTTTGCGATGAACTGGAAGTGCGTTTGGCCAGAGGATAGTCTGGGCCTCGCGTGCCTGGCTTCTAGTTTTTCCTATCAGTATGCAGAGCTAATACCAACTCAGGCAATTGCCTGGGGCCTTACATCATCATCATTTTGTTTTAATAATGTGCTATTAAGCAATTGTGACCATCTCTGTTTATGACAAACACTGTGGATTCTGTTTTCTTCCTGCAAATTTGGCTCTAGCTTTTGAGCAGTGGGCTCCCGAGTGGCGCAGCGGTCTAAGGTACTGAATCACAGTGCTAGAGGCGTCACAATAGACACTGGTTCAATCCCGGGCTGTATCACAACTGGCCGTGATCAGGAGTCCCATAGGGCGGCGCACAATTGGCCCAGCAGCGTCCGGGTTAGGGTTTGGCCGGTGTAGGCCGTCATTGTAAAGGATAATTTGTTCTTAACCAACTTGCCTAGTTAAATAAAGGTCAAATAAAAATACAATAAAAAATCCTATTATGACCCCATTCCTGAAGCGAATAATTACTTTGTTTCCCTCTACGACACTGACAAGCTCCTCAGGACACACATTTTTTTTCTACATACCTGATGATTTTCCTTTATGTTTTCCCAAACTTTCCAATTTCTGATACAACTGGGGAGCTAGGCCTAGCCTAGCTGAATGAGTTACTCCCCACAAAGGGCTTTATTACAAACAGAAATAGTCCTCAACACCCCTCCCCCTTCAGATGATCCCACAGGTAAAGAAGCCCAGAACTCTATAATGGCTGGCATAATTCAAAACTCTAGGAAAAGCAAAACAGGCTGAGACAACAATAGACAGGGTAATCTATTTATTGATTGATATTAAATTAATAACATAAAATTCCACCCTTTCATAGCACTGCATTTATATTTTTGTTCAGTATAGGTATTGTTTGATAAAGAAAATATCAAATATGTATTGACCCAGAATTTCCACATCGGTGGATCCCTAAAACCTCGGACTGCCCTGTGCCTGGGGCCTTCAAATCACTGTCTGTTAAAAGGTCTGATCTGGCCATGTTCTATTTTAACCAGTTGGAGAAAGGTTGATTAGGTATTGGATGCTGGTGTAAGGGGTATATTTTCAACTCGAAATGAGAAGGAAAAACATGGATGTACACTAAGTATACAAAACATTAAGAACATCTGCTCTTTCCATGACATAGATTGACCAGGTGAAAGCTTATTGGTGTCACTTGTTAAATCCACTTCAATCAGTGTAGATGAAGGAGAGGAGACAGGTTAAAGAAGGATGTTTAAGCCTTGAGACAATTGAGATGTGGTTTGTCTATGTATGTGTGCCATTCAGAGTGAATGGGCAAGACAAAATGTTCTTAATGTTTGGAGTACTCAATGTACTGAGTGTAGATACAGTATATTATAAATCATATGCTGATTATTTGTTTTGAACAGAACAAATTGTAAATATATATCATTTGATGCACTATATATACAAAAGTATGTGGATACACACTCAAACTAGTGGATTCGGTTATTTCAGCCACACCCATTGCTGGTAAGGGTATAAAATCGAGTACACAGCCATGCATTCTCCATAGACCGACATTGGCAGTAAAATGGCATAACTGAAGAGCTCAGTGACTTTCAACATGGCACCGTCATAGGATGCCACCTTTCCAACAAGTCAGTTCGTCAAATTTCTGCCCTGCTAAAGCTGCCCCGGTCAACTGTGAAGTGGTCGGCCACACAAGCTCACAGAACGGGACCGCCTTCAGCACTCGTTTGCAACACTCACTACCGAGTTACAAATTGCCTCTGGAACCAAAGTCAGCACAATAACTGTTCATTGGTAGCTTCATGAAATGGGTTTCCATGGCCGAGCAGCCGCACACAAGACTAAGATCACCATGCGCAATGCCAAGCGTCAGCTGGAGTGGTATAAAGCTCGCTGCCATTGGACTCTGGAGCAGTGGAAACGCGTTCTCTGGCGTGATGAGTCACGCTTCACCATCTGGCAGTTTGACGGACAAATCTGGGTTTGGCGGATGCCAGAAGAACGCTACCTGCCCCAAAGCATAGGACCAACTGTAAAGTTTGGTGGAGGAGGAATAATGGTCTGGGGCTGTTTTTAATGGTTTGAGTTAGGCCCCTTAGTTCAAGTGAAGGGAAATCAACCCTACAGCATGCAATGACATTCTAGACGATTCTGTGCTTTCAACTTTGTGGCAACAGTTTGGGAAGGCCCTTTCCTTATTCAGCATGATAATGCCCCCATGCACAAAACGATGACCATAAAAAATGGTTTGTTGATAAGAACTTGACTGGCCTGCACAGAGCCCTGACCTCAACTTCATCAAACACCTTTGGAATGAATTAGAACGCGACTGCGCGTCAGGCCTAATTGCCCAACATCAGTGCCCGACCTCCCTGCAGCAATGTTCCAACGTCTAGTGGAAAGCCTTCCCAGAAGAGTGGAGGCTGTTATAGCAGCAAAGGGGGGACCAACTCCTTATTAATGCCCATGATTTTGGAATGAGATGTTCAACAAGCAAGTGTCCACATACTTTTAGCCATGTAGTGTATATTAAATCTGTTTTATAAGACTTGGCTCATTGTTCATATTTGCTATTGTCTTGATACGATTGTTGTGTTGTCTGTAAGTGTGATTCAGCTTGTCCTTCACGCCTCATGACACTAGTCAGCACACTGTAATAAGGCTGGCATAGGCAGGAGTAGGACTGCTCTCTGGCATCAAAACTAACACCACATCCTGTTCAGACGGAGATTAAGACAGACAGTAAGCAGGCGCCAAAATGAAAGAAGCAAATTGTTGACCAGACCAACAAAAGAAAAGAGAACAATCTCCTTTAACGTCACAATTAATATTATGACTTCATAATCATGTATCCAATCCATGGAATGTTTATCAAAAATCTTTTGCAACTTAGGCTTCTCATTCTCGCGAGGGACTCCGGTTTCTCACAGCTTCTTGAATGATGTTCATCTGTATTAAACACAGAGGTAAGACCAAAGTCATATTATGAATTCAACTAGTTTCACATTTGATCTTTTCAGTGTTTCAGTGAAATAATTTCCTTATTTTTATCCTATCCTCCTTTTGCAGACAATGGCCAATACCAACTGCCATGTGTTTCTCCTGCTGCAGTACATGAGAGCTAAGATGGGCCTGCTGGAGACGGGTGGGTTCAGAGGGGGGGTCATCAGGGAGGGTGGAATGAAGGCCTGGGGGATGATGATGACTGTTTCCTGATTGAAATGCTGCTGTGCCAATGGTCCCCAAGACCATTGCTCTTACAGGCAAGGTGGGGCTTGAGTCTATCCAAAGTTTAGTGCCACAGTTGTAGCTAAAGCAGGGAATGTGGATGGAGAGTGTTGATGTGAGAATCATGGATCTGGTTGGGGGTGCCGAAACGTGTGTGGGGGGGTTCACCAGAGGCTGGCGTTAAATATTTCACACTGCTCAACTCCAATGGTGTCTGCTTACACCTCCTGCTACACTCAACGCTGGGTTAGAGCAAGGCCAAGAGGAAGCCTCCTGCAGTAGTGATGCTAGTACCACTCTCATTAGCACTGACATTAATGGGGCTTGCTGATGAGTGGGTGTGACCATCGCAAGACTATCAGCTGTAAATCACAAACAACCATCTCTAATGGACACCAAGCATGTTATATTCAACCAGTCTTGGTTCTCTCTGCGACAGATAGACACATTTAAGACAAATCTATGTGTGTTGCAGAGCTGGTGGATCTGTGTGATGACCACGGGGCTCTGAAGCTCTTTCTGTCCCAGCAGCCTCAGGAGTGTGCCAGCTGACTACTTCCTTACATTTTGCACTGTTAATCATGAGTTCTATGAAAGTAGAACCTCTAGAGTGGACAAGGCCTCTATGAAACTATTTCTAATTGTCACAAAAGGAGTTTCTATCTATACATGGCTCTTCTTTGTTTTTAAGTATTTGTTTATCTTATCAGGAAACCCAAAGGATGGTGCCTATGTTTCCATCACCCCCTTAGTGGCCAACCCAGACCCTGCACTTCTGAGTAACTATAAACTCTGCTTGTTAATTATGTGTGTGCATTCGCATAAAGTAGTTCATGTGTATCTTCTGTAGGATGGATTTGTTTACCTTCTGTCTTAGTGTGTGTATATATGTTGAACCTGTTTGTTTGTGTTTTAGAGAGCCTGCAGACTCAGACTGACAGTCTGGAGAGGGCTCGTCTCAGACAGCTCCACTCTCAGGAGGACCGCATAGCCAAGGAGGTGCCCTCTCAGGCCCAACCCACACAGACTGTGCTCCATCAATTACTTGGGCATATAGAAGTTGAAAAAAATATATATACAGTACCAGTCAAAAATTTGGACACACCTACTCATTCAAGGGTTTTTCTTTATTTTTACCTATTTTCTACATTGTAGAATAATAGTGAAGACATCATAACTATGAAATAACACATGGAATCATGTCGTAACCAAAAAAGTGTTAAACAAATCAAAATATATTTTAGATTCTTCAAAGTAGCCACCCTTTGCCTTTGTGACAGCTTTGCACACCCTTGGCATTTTCTCAACCAGCTTCACCTGGAATGCTTTTCCAACGGTCTTGAAAGAGTTCCCACATATGCTGAGCACTTGTTGGCTTCTTTTCCTTCACTCTGCGGTCCAACTCATCCCAATCCATCTCAATTGGGTTGAGGTCGGGTGATTGTGGAGGCCAGGTCATCTGATGCAGCACTCCATCACTCTCCTTGGTCAAATAGCCCTTACACAGCCTGGACGTGTGTTGGGTCATTGTCACAGCCTGGAGGTGTGTTGGGTCATTGTCCTGTTGAAAAACAACTGATAGTCTCACTAAGCGCAAACCACATGGGATGGCTTATCATTGAAGAATGCTGTGGTAGCCATGCTGGTTAAATGTGCCTTGAATTCTAAATAAATCACAGACGGTTTCACCAGAATTACACCATCACACCTCCTCCATGCTTCACAGTGGGAACCACACATGCAGAGATCATCCGTTCACATACTCTGCGTCTCACAAAGACACCGGTTGGAACCAAAAATCTTGAATTTGGACTCATCAGACCAAAGGAGAGATTTCCACTTGTCTAATGTCCATAGCTTGTGTTTCTTGGCCCAAGCAAGTCTCTGGTGTCCTTTAGTAGTGATTTCTTTGCAGCAATTCAACGATGATGTCCTGATTCACGCAGTCTCCTCTGAACAGTTGATGTTGAAATGTGTCTGTTACTTAAACTCTGAAGCATTTATTTGGGCTGCAATTTCTGAGGCTGGTAACTCTAATTAACTTATCCTCTGCAGCAGAGGTAACTCTGGGTCTTCCTTTGCTGTGGTGGTCCTCATGAGAGACAGTTTCATCAGCGCTTGATGGTTTATGACTGCACTTGAAGAAACTTTCAATATTCTTGAACTTTTCCTGATTGACTGACCTTCATGTCTTAAAGTAATGATGGACTGTCATTTCTCATTGCTTTTTTGAGCTTTTCTTGCCATAATATGGACTTGGTCTTTTACCAAATAGGGCTATCTTCTGTATACCACCCCTACCTTGTCACAACACAACTGATTGGCTCAAACACATTAAGAAGGAAAGACATTCCACAAATTAACTTTTAACAAGGCACACCTGTTAATTGAAATGCATTCCAAAGAAATACCTCTGGAAGCTGGTTGAGAGAATGCCAAGAGTGTGCACAGATGACATCAAGGCAAAGGGTGGCTACTTTGAAGAATCTCAAATCTAAAATATATTTTGATTAGTTTAACACTTTTTTGGTTACTGCATGATTGTGTATGTGTTATTTCATTGTTGTGAGGTATTCACTCTTATTCTACAATGTAGAAAATAGTCAAATTAAAGAAAAACCCTTTAATGAGTAGATGTGTCCAAACTTTTGACTGGTACTGTAAGTCTTAGAAGTGTTTTTTATTTATTTTTGTGCCCAACATTTGTGCTGTGTCCCAAAGGCTAAGAGCCAGGGCCGTGCGGTACATATTGACGCCCCTGACGACGAACGCTCCAATCGCCGGACTTGAGGCAGGAAGAGAAGGAACTGTGAGAACCTGTCAATCTTACAATCATTTATATATAAATGAAGGTGTAAATATGATCTAGTGGACCCCGAGTCATCAAAGTCTAAGCTAGCCAATAGTCATCAGTGTTGAATAATACAGTCGTCATGAACCCTTCGTAGAACTCTTAATCAAAACAACAATCCTGGGATTCTTGTGTGACCACAATCATACCAAACCAGACCCTGTTATACACTGGATTGTGTAGGGGTACATTTTTGGGTTTGATCCTCTTTGTGTATCCCCATTCAGACCAAAGGTAAGTCCTGGGTCTGTATTGCATTGTGGAAAATGCAATGATCATTGTCAATGATTCACAGTGAACAAAGTTGTTGTACCAAATATGACCGGAGGGGAGAGATAAGATTCAACAGGCCCAGTGAAGTAGTTTTTGTTTGTTTACGCAAGAGTGCCTATGATGGTGCTGCTAATGTGAATAATTATTCACATTTTCAGTGGAATAACTTGCTTGTCTTTACAGACTTGTCTGGATAAAACAATGTTTTTGATCTGTAATGGGTGCTATAAAAAGCCATATTATTCATATATACATATATTCTAGAAATCTTATGACTATAGATAGAAATAGAAGTCTCTTATCCAATTGTTAAACTCCCATGTCCAATACGCTTTAAGTTCTGTTTTAAGATGGTCCCTTGAAATTAAGTGCCAGGTGATGTCACTTTCTGCTTCTGTGATTGGTGGGTATGAATACCTGTTTGTTACCAAACTTTAATCAGTTGGCAAAATTGGATGAAAATAACTGAATTGGGATAAATATATTAGGAAATGGAGCTCTGACATCACTGTTTATTTTCCAAGAGTGAGAGTTTTGTTTTGTGTCTCTTAATCTTTCTTTTCATCTAGGTGTTATTGTAATAATTATGTCTTGCAATATGATCAACATACCTATTTGGCTTTTTGAGGCTTTCCCCAAGATTTTTTTTCTTTTAAATTAATTTATCTTGACCAGTGAGTGAACTTTAAATTAGGGGTGGTATGTTCAGGCGAACTAACTGCGGGACTGACTGAGTGATGTGACAGTGTGCCAGTCTCTCTGCTAAAGGTTTATTAAGCCACCTCTGGTGGGTGGCTTGGCACTGTGAAACGGGAAGTCATGGGTGAAATGCCAGCAGGTGGTTCCTCCCAGTGTTTGTGGTTTACCATATCTTCTAAGTTATGTACAGGCCTGGATCAGATGGTTTCAATGGCTCCATAGTGTACGTGCCTGGTAACATTTGGCACATTGTTGTTGGTGGTGTGACTGCCTGGGGGGTTTTGAGGACGAGTTGCCAGAGTGTGGAGGCTAGCATTTCGGCAGAATATTGTGAAGTAACTTATTCTCTTGCCGCTGGTAGATGGCTATGAGCCAGAGTTTGATTAGTAAAAGATTACTACCTTCCCTCCTTAAAATCACTGGATTCATTGGTTCATGTATGCCTGTGAAAAGCCCATTAACAGCAATGAACAAAGTCCTTGATTTTTCTTCACCACAGCAACCATTGTGTTGAAGTGCCACTTGAAGTGTATTTTTCAACCATTTATTCCTAAACTGGAACAAACACCTCAAGAAAGGGAAGAAGGATGCATTTTAGAAGTGTTTGTATAGGGCCACTGTGTCAAGCCATACTTGTGTAGGCCATTACAGCAGTGTTTTGCAGATATCCTAACTAACCACTTGCTAAAATAAGGAAGTGAGTCAGCTGTTGTTCAAGGTTATACTGAGAGTCTAGACGTCATATTGAAAGATTGAGAGTTGTGACAGGAAACTCAGAAAGGATGCTCTTTGAGCAACTAATCATCAGTGGTGGAAGAAGTACCCAATTGTCATACTTGAGTAAAAGTAAAGATACCTCAAGTAAAAGTGAGTCACCCAGTAAATACTACTTGAGTAAAAGTCCAGTATTTGGTTTTAAATATACTTAAGTATCAAAAGTAAATGTAATTGCAAAAATGTACTTAAGTATCAAAAGTAAAAATATAAATCATTTCAAATTCCTTACGGATAGCCAGGGGCACACTCCAATACTCAGACATCATTCAGAAACAAAGCATTTGTGTTTAGTGAATTGCCAGATCAGAGTCAGTAGAGATGACCAGGGAGGTTCTCTTGATAATTGCGTGAATTAGATCATTTCTGTCCTGCTAAGTATTCAAAATGTAACAAGAACTTTTGGGTGTCAGGGAAAATGTATAGAGTAAAAAGTACATAATTTTCTTTAGTAATGTAGTAAACTAAAAGTAGCCAAAAAATGTTATAGTAATGTACAGATAACCCAAAAAACTCTTTAATAAGTAGTATTTTAAAGTAGTTTTACTTAAGTACTTTACACCACTGCTGATCATTTGATATTTTCATTAGCCTACTTAGTAAATTATAACATTTTGTATGAAAACATGATTTAGTGTGCCATTCTAACGTCATCATGAACTTTGGAGATGGATTAACTATTCCAATAAGTGTAATCAGTCTTTGCTCTTTGCTGCAAAATTGCTTGCTTTGGTTGCTATCAGTCACTTTATACAACCCTTGTTTCAAATTGTACCTTGAGAGACATCTCGTGGAATGTTCTAACATGAAAAACGACACTTATGAAATGACTCCTCCAGTTCAATTGTGGAGAGGTTGCTCTCTATTCTGATCATTTAGATTAGAGTTAGCTGGTTCAGACTGGCTTTGTATGTCTGCCTAAATGGGTAACACATGATATTTTTGTGGACATAAACATGTGTTAATCTAATATGTATTCAGGAGTTAGAATCTAGTGGTTAAGCTTTTCTCCTCTCTAGTTTCTCCAGCAGCTACAACGATTACATCGAGCACATTCAAAGGTTATTCAAACATTTAAAAGTAAAGTCTAATGAAATATGTAATGGTATTTCAAAAGTTATTATGACATGTGCAAGGGGAAATGTTTCAGGCTGATGCAATTTCAGTGACCAGCAGTCTATAGCTCTAAGCGATGTGCTAACAAGGCTGACTAGTCATTGCTCTGAGCTTGTTTTGTGTGCCTGGATGTGTTTTTACCAGCTGCTGCATGATAATGCTGGTACAGCAGTCCCCTCTCCCAGTGGAACTGGGGCAACTATGACTGAGAGCTGTCATCATTAATCGAGGTGAATCTTGGGTAACTATCCCCCTCACCATTCACTGATAGTTGATTTAATTCCCTTCACAGATCTTTCAGTCAATGGCATTACCTCCTGATATTATAGACCCATATAAGGCCCAAGATCTGAATCAACTCCTTGTTCTATAAAAACAGCTATTGCTGATTAGATTGATATCTCTTCCCTAAATAAATATTCAGCTACTTCACCCTCACAGGGGAATGAGATAATTAATATGGGCCTTAGTTTAGCTAATGAACAAATTAATACAGTTAAACAAAGGTCCAGTGAAATGCGGTAGTCACCTCTTTCCAGAACATAAACCAAACAAACTGACAGGGAGGACTCTCCACTTCTTTCAACAGAAAGTTGTTGACATGTGTGAGTTTAAGAACTAAGTGCACTAAAACAATATCACACAGGATGTGACTGTCTAGGTGGCAGCAGCAATTTTAGCAACAAATGTACATTAATAATAAGTAGGATTGTGTTGAGATAAAACTTTTTCCACATTTTGTTATGTTATAGCCTTATTCTAAAATTGATGAAATTATATTTTTTCCTCAGCGATCTACACACTACCACATAATGACAAGGTTTTTAGAAATTTTTGCACATTTATAAAACTTTAAAACAGAAATAATGTATTTACATTAGTATTCAGACCCTTTGTTATGAGACTCGAAATTGAGCTCAGGTGCATCCTGTTTCCAATCATCATCCTTGAGATGTTTCTACAACTTGATTGGAGTCCACCTGTGGTAAATTCAATTGATTGGACATGATTTGGAAAGGCACACATCTGTCTATATAAGGTCCCACAGTTTATTTATTTTATCTAACCTTTATTTATCTAGGCAAGTCAGTTAAGAACAAATTCTTAGTTACAATGATGGCCTACCAAAAGGCAAAAGGCCTTCTGCGGGGACGGGGGCCTGGGATTAAAAATAAAAAATAAATACAATATAAATATAGGACAAAGCACACATCACAACAAGAGAGACAAAATACTCCTAAATAAAGAGATACCTACCTAAGACAACAACATAGCAAGGCAGCAACACATGACAACACAGCATGGTAACAACACAACATAACAACAACATGGTAGCAACACAAAACATGGGTACAAACATTGGGCACAGACAACAGCACAAAGGGCAAGGAGGGAGAGACAAAGCAGCCACAACTGTCAGTAAGAGTGTCCATGATTGAGTCTTTGAATGAAGAGATTGCGACAAAACTGTCCAGTTTGAGTGTTTGTTGCAGCTCGTTCCAGTCGCTAGCTGCAGCAAACTGAAAAAAGGAGCGAACCAGGGAGGTGTGTGCTTTGGGGACATTTAACAGAATGTGACTGGCAGAACGGGTGTTGTATGTGGAGGATGAGGGCTGCAGTAGATATCTCAGATAGCGGGGAGTGAGGCCTAAGAGGGTTTTATAAATAAGCATCAACCAGTGGGTCTTGCGACGGGGAAAGGTATACAGAGATGACCAGTTTACAGAGGAGTATAGAGTGCAGTGATGTGTCCTATAAGGAGCATTGGTGGAAAATCTGATGGCCGAATGATAAATAACATCTAGCCCCTCGAGAGCACCCTTACCTGCCGATCTATAAATGATGTCTCTGTAATCTAGCATGGTTAGGATGGTCATCTGAATCAGGTTTAGTTTGGCAGCAGGGGTGAAAGAGGAGCGATTACGATAGAGGAAACCAAGTCTAGATTTAACTGTAGCCTGCAGCTTTGATATGTGCTGAGAGAATGACAGTGCACCGTCTAGCCATACTCCAAAGTACTTGTATGAGGTGACTACCTCAAGCTCTAAACACTCAGAGGTAGTAATAACACATGTGGGAAGAGGGCCATTCTTCTTACCAAACCACATGACCTTTGTTTTGGAGGTGTTCAGAAAAAGGTAAGGGGAGAGAAAGCTTGTTGGACACTAAGAAAGCTTTGTTGCAGAGCATTTAACACAAAGTCCGGGGAGCGGCCAGCTGAGTATAAGACTGTATCATCTGCATATAAATGGATGAGAGAACTTCCTACTGCCTGAGCTATGTTGTTGGTGTAAATTGAGAAGAGCGTGGGGCCTAGGATTGAGCCTTGGGGTACTCCCTTGGTGACAGGCAATGGCTGAGACTGCAGATTTTCTGACTTTATACACTGCACTCTTTGAGAGAGGTAAATAGCTAACCATGCCAAAGACCCCTCAGAGACACCAAATGGAATGGCCAAAAGCTTTGGCCAAGTCAATAAAAATAGCAGCACAATATTGCTTAGACTCAAGGGCAATGGTGACATCATTGAGGACCTTTAAGGTTGCAGTGACACATCCATAACCTGAGTGGAAACAAGATTGCATACCCAAGAGAGTAAAGAGTAACTAACTTTGGCATTCCGGATAGCCTGAGTCCACTTATTTCTCATTTGCCTGAACGATAGCCAGTCAGCTTGAGTATGCGTGTGCAGAGACTTTCGCCAAATGCAATTCTTGATGTGGAGTAACTCCACAAGATCACGGTCAAACCAGGGGCTGAACCTGTTTATAATTCTAATTTTCTTTATGGGGGCGTGTTTAATACCACTGAAAATATCAAAAAAGAAGGTCCAAGCGTCTTCGACAGAGGGGATCAAACTGATTTATACCATTTTACAAAGGCTAGTTCATGATGGAAGGCTTGCTCATTAAAGTTTTTTAGAAAGCGTCTATGACAAATCAGGACAAGTTGTTTCACTGAGCAGCCATTACGAACACAGGCTGTAAAACAGTGATCACTAAGGTAATTACAGTAAACACCAGACTGATACCTATCAGGATTATTTATGTTCTGCTTGTTGATTTATGATAAGGTTTATTGCTCTAATGCTTTGCTAAATAGTTCTTGTCCTCTCCTGTGTTTTTTCTTGATTTTTAAAGTGTTACCCAGTTTCCAATGTTTTAAAAGCTACATGCTAATGTATTGTACTGTCAAGGGGTTAAGAGTACAGACTGGTTGAGGAGGATATTTGAAGGGGAAGGGGGGGGGTCAAGGCCTTTGAACTCAGCAGGCTTGTTGCAATGACAGACATGGAAAATATTTAGACCTCACATGTTCCCTTGAAGTAAACAGACACTTTTCACACTCACACTCCCTGTAGGTCTCTCACTTCACCTCTCTTCTCTACCTCAGCCTTGTTGCTTAGGAGGCCAATAGTGTAAAAAGCTACTTTTGGCAATAAAACAAACTACTTTTAAAATCTTTAGATAGAATTACATTTACATAAATCTAAGTTGATTCGTAATATGCACAGGATACAGTGGGGTGTAAACGGTACAAGGAGGAAATGCTTACTCCTCTCAACAGTGCAGTAACAATAAAACAAATTTTTTTTAAACTTTAGAATTACATATACATAAATCTGAGTTTATTCGTCATATGCACAGGATACAGTGGGGAGTAAATGCTTAACAGTGCAGTGCAGCGACAATACAAATAAAATAAAAACAACTCAATAACAGTCTTGTTTATGTCTCAAAGACCCTTTTTATTTAAAGGTCCAATGCAGCCATTTCTATCTCAAAATTAAATCATTTCTGGGAATCAATTAAGCACCTTACTGTGATTGTTTTCTATTAAAATGGTCAAAAAGAAACAAAGCTAGCTTCTTAGCAAAGAGCAGTTTCTTAAGCAAGAATTTTGATAGGACTGTCTGGGAGTGGTCTGAGTGGGGAGGGGAAAACGGAAAACTACCTGTTATTGCCAGAGAGGTTTGGAACTCTATTTTTTATTTGTCTATTAACTAACAGGCCAAAACTGTATCCCCACCAAAACGAGCTGAAATGTCATGCAGTGTTTCCAAACAGCTCCTACACTAAAGGCTTCAATTTTCTCTTAAAGTAACACCCAAATCTAACTGCCTGTAGCTCAGGACCTGAAGCAAGGATATGCATATTCTTGATACCATTTGAAAGGAAACACTTTGAATTTGTGGAAATGTTAGATTAATGTAGGAGAATATTACCCATTAGATCTGGTAAAAGATAATACAAAGAAAAAACATGTTTGTTTTTTTGTACCATCATATTTGAAATGCAAGAGAAAGGCCATAATGTATTATTCCAGCCCAGGCACAATTTAGATTTTGGCCACTAGATGGAAGGAGTGTATGTGCAACGTTTTAGACTGATCCAATGAACCACTGCACTTCTGTTCAAAATTTTGTATGAAGACTTCCCAAATGTGCCTAATTGGTTCATTAATACATTTTCAAGTTCATAACTTTGCACTCTCCTCAAACAATAGCATGGTATTATTTCACTGTAATAACTACTGTAAATTGGATAGTGTAACAGAAATTAACAAGAATTTAAGCGTTCTGCCAATATCAGATATGTCTATGTCCTGGGAAATGTACTTGTTTACTTACAACCTCATGCTAATCACATTAGCTTACATTAGCTCAACCGTCCGATCGGGGGACCCACCAATCCTATAGAAGTTAAAAGACCTTCGGTAGAACTGTTTGTCCATCTTGAGATGCCGTAGCCAGTATACGCTTCCTCAAAATAGTCAGAATATATTTATGTTTTATTTAACTAGGCAAGTAAGTGAAGAACAAATTCTTATTTACAATGATGGCCTTATCTAAGATAACTAAAGAAATCTGTCATAATTTGTATTATTTCTTTTGCCGTGGAGATCTTAGCAACTAAGATGTTTGGTGCAGTATTTCTCAAGTGAAAAATGTACATGAAATCAAGTCCCTTAACGTTGAATGACAATAAACATTCAATTGAAGAATCCCTACTGTTGACCAATCACAGCCTCAAGAAAAAAAAATGTGTGGATAAAAACCCTTGCCGGAGGCCAAAACGAACAAACATTTCACAAAATGTCATCATAATATATGCACAAACTGTTCCGAACTGTTTCGGATGGGAAGCATGGGGATGCACTAAAAGGGTGTTATCATAATTTTCACAATTTCACAGTCATTCCAACCTCATATTGTGGAAATATCTATAAAACACAGGGAAATCAGGTTTTTGACTGCACTGGACAGTTGATAATCTCTTGCTTAGGAAGAGTATTTTATAAACTGCTAAAGCTACACAAGGTAGGGAATTAGGAGGGAATGTGCATGTCTCTGACAAATGTCTTGTGGATCCCAGCATCCAGAAAGAACAAAAACATTCTAATTTAGCAGGACATAATTGAATGATGCCCAGATTACTGTTTTAGAACAAAAGCACTATTCAGTCAAGACCCGTGTGGGGGCTGAGTTAGTCCAAGCAGAAAGCAACAACTGGGCAGAAGGTCAATAAACATAATAATTCTATCCGAAGGCAGTAGCCATTGGTGGATGTGACATTTGGGGAGAGAGCAATGATAATTGTATATCTCCAGACAACAGTAGCAGGGAACCATGAATGGCTGTGATCTAACCTGGCATTTACAGACAGGGCCCACCCACTTTTTGGCCATGTTGAAGAGGCAGGGAAAAAGGGGTCTATTTTTCACAAATCTGTATTAGCTCTGTGGCTCTGATGACATATGCCAGAATCTTGGTCCACCCTCTCTCAAATGTGTTTACTTGAACAGGAAATATTTTAAATGGTTGACTTAAATGGTTTTTTTACACAACAACAATCATACTACGCCTCATATTCATTCATATGGATTGGGGACATTGCTGCAGTAGCAAATTAATCTAGTTCGACAAAGATTTGATTCTTTAAGGAATTTATATAATTTATTGTCCAACCAACATAGTATAATCCCAGTGGTGCACTGAGATATTGTTTTCTCCTGAGTGGTGCAGTGGTCAAAGGCACTGCATCTCAGTGCTAGAGGCGTCACTACAGACCTTGGTATGATTCCAGGCTGTGTCACAACCGGCTGTGATCAGGAGTCCCATAGGGCAGCGCACCATTGGCCCAGCAGCGTCCGGGTTAGGGTTTGGCCGGTGTAGGCCGTCATTGTAAGTAAGAATTTGTTCTTAACTGACTTGCCTAGTTAAATAAAGGGTAAATAAATAAACACATTTCTCCAGGTTGGAGAGCACATCAGACTCTGAAACAAATTTACTAAATACAGACAGGCAAGAGTACTCCTCAGCTAGAGTCCCCCCTGGGGCCCTGCTAACAGTGCTATGAAAGGGCAGGATTTAATGTAATCATTTAATATCAAGCAATAAATGGATTACCCTGTTTATTGTTGTCTCAGCCTGTTTTGCTTTTCCTAGGGGTTTGAATTATGCCAGACATTATAGAGTTCTGGGCTTGGGTGAACCGTTTCATGTTTCAGTTTCTGTAGACTAGTTATACTGAACCAAAATATAAATGCAACATGTAAAGTGTTGGTTCCATGTTTCATGAGCTGAAATAAAAGATCCCAGAAATGTTCCATACACACAAAAGCTTATTTCTCAAAAATGTTGTGCACAAATGTGTTTACACCCCTGTTAGTGAGCATTTCTCCTTTGCCAAGATAATTAATCCACCTGACAGGTGTGGCAAATCAAAAAGCTGATTGAACAGCATGATCGTAACATAGGTGCACCTTGTGCTGGGAAAATAAAAGGCCACTCTAAAATGTGCAATGGGCACGTTCCCTCAAAACATTTCCAGAGCTGAACATTTCCAGAGCTGAAATTGTCCCAGTTCCATAGCCTGCATTCTCACCAGGCATGTCACCCATTGAGATGTGTCACACTGCATGAGGAAAAGGATGGCCACACCAGATACTGACTGGTTTTCTGATCCACGCCTCTACCTTTTTTTTAAGGTATCTGTGACCAACAGATGCATATCGGTATTCCCAGTCAGGGGAAATCCATAGATTAGGGCCTAATGAATTTCAGTTGACTGATTTCCTTATATGAACTGTAAGTCAGTAAAATCTTAGAACATGTGAAATAAAGTAAGGAGGATAAATTATGATATTCTTGGCAAGCATTTGTATTGAGTCAGTGTGTATGAATCAACTTCTACAGAGAACATTATTACAGATTCCCAGCCAAGCAAAACCAGTTTGATGTCAGATTCCACGCAAGGTTAATATTGTTCCCTATTCCTTAATCCAAATAAAACAAGCTAACATATTACCACAAATGAACCTATTAGCATTGAAAAAACATAATCTTGTGTTTTTCTAGTTATATCATGTTGTCTTGTTACTATACTGTATATCAACTACTTTTCTGTTGTTGTAGTCTGCGTTTGTGATGTTAGGGTTCACATTTTGAACTGTATGGATTAATTAGTTAGGGACAGGTCGAAAATGCATTGTGGGGAGGGGGGTCCCAACTCAAGGTGTCATAAAATAAATTGCACCCCCCTCACAATATTACAAATATTTCCACATGACCCTCCCCTTGTACTGTCAAATAAATTGCACACCCTCCCCCCTCATAGAACCAACAAAAAACATCATGTTTAGGAACACAAATAACTGTGACGACCTTGTGTTTATAAACGTGGATATCGACTTTGCCACTTCAGCATCATTTTGTGGCACATTCGATGTCATGCAGGGCTAAGGGCCAGAAGTTTAACGATTTGCTGACCACCACAGACAAGCTCACTCTCCCTGGCTGTTTCCTACACTAGTTGAAGTGGATTTAACAAGTGACATCAATAAGGGATCATAGCTTTCAACTCTATTCACCTGGTCAGTCTATTACATGTAAAAAGCAGGTGTTCTTAATATTTTGTACAGTCAGTGTATATTATTTCCATTCAGTACAAAGATTTGTAAAAGTGACCGGGGGTGCACAATAAAGTCTGGGATTTACAGCTCGCAGATATAGTGCGGGTATAGCCTCCAAGATGAGACTATTATGGGCAAAAGTGATAGATTATTTGTATTTGTCAAACGGCAGCCAACCATCGATCATCATGTCATCAGAATAAGACCTTCGATGTGTATTGAAAGGCGCATCAAGGTCATCACTTTCGCCACTCTGTGAAGTTCATTATTATTTATTTCATATATCACCTAATAAACTGCATGCTTTCTCATGATGTCGTGACTTTTTTTGGTACGGTTTTTGTACTTTACTCACGTTAAAAGGTTGGATGGAAACCTGGTTAATGTGAAGCCATTTTGAGGATGCTGAAATTATATTTTGAACGAATGTCCACATGACTACAGGATACCTTTGAAGTAGCCTAATCAGGTTAAAACATTGTGACTGCCAAAACATTGTGATATGCCACATATAAAAGGCAACATATTTTAAAAGTTAAATAATCCAAATTTAGGCTATACTGAAGTGTTAGGTTCTAGTTTTTATTTTATTTAACCTTTATTTCACCAGGTAGGCAAAATGAGAACAAGTTCTCATTTACAATTGCGACCTGGCCAAGATAAAGCAAAGCAGTTCGACACATACAACGACACAGAGTTACACTTGGAGTAAAACAAACATACAGTCAATAATACAGTAGAAACAAGTCTATATACGATGTGAGCAAATGAGGTGAGATAAGGGAGGTAAAGGCAAAAAAGGCCATGGTGGCAAAGTAAATACAATATAGCAAGTAAAACACTGGAATGGTAGATTTGCAGTGGAAGAATGTGCAAAGTAGAAATAAAAATAATGGGGTGCAAAGGAGCAAAATAAAATAAATAGAGTAGGGAAAGAGGTAGTTGTTTGGGCTAAATTATTGGTGGGCTATGTACAGGTGCAGTAATCTGTGAGCTGCTCTGACAGCTGGTGCTTAAAGCTAGTGAGGGAGATAAGTGTTTCCAGTGTCAGAGATTTTTGTAGTTCGTTCCAGTCATTGGCAGCAGAGAACTGGAAGGAGAGGCGGCCAAAGAAAGAATTGGTTTTGGGGGTGACCAGAGAGATATACCTGCTGGAGCGTGTGCTACAGGTGAGTGATGCTATGGTGACCAGCGAGCTGAGATAAGGGGGTCTTTACCTAGCAGGGTCTTGTAGATGACCTGGAGCCAGTGGGTTTGGCGACGAGAATGAAACAAGGGCCAGCCAACGAGAACGTACAGGTCGCAATGGTGGGTAGTATATGGGGCTTTGGTGACATAACGGATGGCACTGTGATAGACTGCATCCAATTTGTTGAGTAGGGTATTGGAGGCTATTTTGTAAATGACATCGCCGTGGTCGAGGATTGGTAGGATGGTCAGTTTTACAAGGGTATGTTTGGCAGCATGAGTGAAGGATGCTTTGTTGCGAAATAGGAAGCCAATTCTAGATTTAACTTTGAATTGGAGATGTTTGATGTGGGTCTGGAAGGAGAGTTTACAGTCTAACCAGACACCTAGGTATTTGTAGTTGTCCACGTATTCTAAGTCAGAGCCGTCCAGAGTAGTGATGTTGGACAGGCGGGCAGGTTCAGGCAGCGATCGGTTGAAGAGCATGCATTTAGTTTTACTTGTATTTAAGAGCAATTGGAGGCCACGGAAGGAGAGTTGTATGGCATTGAAGCTTGCCTGGATGGTTGTTCACACAGTGTCCAAAGAAGGGCCAGAAGTATACAGAATGGTGTCATTTGCGTAGAAGTGGATCAGAGACTCACCAGCAGCAAGAGTGACATCATTGATGTATACAGAGAAGAGAGTCGGTCCAAGAATTTAACCCTGTGGCACCCCCATAGAGACTGCCAGAGGTCCGGACAGCAGACCCTCCGATTTGAAACACTGAACTCTATCAGAGAAGTAGTTGGTGAACCAGGCGAGGCAATCATTTGAGAAACCAAGGCTGTCGAGTCTGCCGATGAGGATGTGGTGATTGACAGAGTCGAAAGCCTTGGCCAGATCAATCAATACGGCTGCACAGTAATGTTTCTTATCGATGGCGGTTAAGATATCGTTTAGGACCTTGAGCGTGGCTGAGGTGCACCCAAGTGCACTGGGGTAGGGGTAGCCAGGTGGAAAGCATGGCCAACCGTAGAAAAATGCTTATTGAAATTCTCAATTATAGTGGATTTATCAGTGGTGACAGTGTTTCCTATCTTCAATGCAGTGGGCAGCTGGGAGGAGGTGTTTTTATTCTCCATGGTGTCCCAGAACTCTTTTGAGTTAGTGTTGCAGGAAGCAAATTTCTGCTTGATAAAGCTAGCCTTGGTTTTTCTAACTGCCTGTGTATAATGGTTTCTAGCTTCCCTGAAAAGCTGCATATCACGGGGGCTGTGCGATGCTAATGCAGAACGCCATAGGATGTTTTTGTGTTGGTTAAGGGCAGTCAGGTCTGGGGAGAACCAAGGGCTATATCTATTCCTGGTTCTGTTTCAGGGAGCGTTAGGAATAGCCGCGTAGATTGGAGAGGAGGCAGCACACACGTTAAACTTTTCTGAATAACTAGGCCTGCCTGGAGCGTATGTGGCCACATTATTATAGGACGATCTGGGAGAAGGATGATCTACAAAAGACATCTCAGTATCGGAAGTTAAAACAATACACAGACTGGTCTACTACAATGCCTTTCTAGACTGTATAAACTGTCGAGAGTAGATCCACAACTGATCCAAATTGAATTAAACATTCAAATCACAGGGAATTTGCGCCGTTATTCAAAGGACAGTTTCACTACAGCCTAACGTAGAATTTTGTACTCGCTTGAAAATAATAATGCAATTATTCATTGCATTGTGGTGTTGTAGGCTAGTCTAGGTAATTGTATTTTCACTAAACAATATCAATAGGGGAGTTTGTTGAGCAGCATGTCTCATGTCTTCACTGTTCTTTCATGCACAATGATGCACCTGGCCTCTCCGCTCCCTATCAGCTATTCCAATGTGTTCTTGTGGATTCATATTTAAAAATGATGCAGCTTTGAATTATTTTATGTGTGGTATGATTGTTGTTAGCCTATTGCAGACCTGGACAAACGATCCACCTACCACTATTGTCACTATGAATGGTGGATAGTGGACAGTGAGACTGGTAGACTATATCGACCTGTGATATAGTAAAAGTTAGCTCTCAGAAAAGCATAGTGCAACTGGCTGGTAAAACATGCCTGGACATGTCTTACCAAAGTAATATATATGAATCAGTATAGAGAGAAGAAAAGTGTTTTAGCTCAAATTTCTTTGAGCCCATTCAATTTTAACATAGTAATAGTCTAAGAAGACAAGTTAAACATGTAACAGAAAGTAGTGGAGAAATTGATAATGCCTGTCATTGTACTTTTCTTATGGAATTTCAGGTTAATTGAACTTTTGTATGATATCTGATGCATGCAAATGTTCCTTTTTTATGACAATCTTCTGTTCCCTCTATTTTGTGCCCCATATCCACTGAGTGGAGGCTGCTGAGGGGAGGACGGCTCATATTAATGGCTGTAATAGAGCAAATGGAATGGCATGAAACACATATAAACCATGTGTTTCATACCATTCCATGAATTCCGGTCCAGCCATTACTAGGAGCCCGTCCTTCCCAATTAAGGTGCCACCAACCTCCTGTGATACTACTAGGAATCGTGTATCTGGAGTGAAATATAGGGAATGTTATCTAGTGGAGGCTGCTGAGGCGAGGACGGCTGATAATAATGGCTGTAATAGAGCAAATGGAATGGCATGAAACACATATAAACCATGTGTTTGATATCATTCTATGAACTCCGGTTCAGTCATTACCACGAGCCCATCCTTTCCAAATAAGGTGCCACCAACCTCCTGAGATACTAGTGCATATAGGGAATGTGTATCTGGAGTGACATATAAGGAATGTTATCTAGTTCCTCAACACTATCACCTGCACACATACACAATCTATTGTTCTCTATTGCGTGCTCTTTCTCTCTCATATACCAACCTATAAACACACCTGCTGATGCCCTGCTGGGTATGCATATATGGATTGTGTAATAAAGAAAAATACACTGCAAATTGACCTAAAAGTTGAATAGATCAACAATAACAAAATCCACCATATCATAACAGTGATTGACTTTCATATCAACCTTTCAGTCAAAGCATTGAAGCCTAAAATGCCATCTCTGTAAGTTGATTGGCCTTTAGAATTTGCACAGCCTCTTCTTTACTCCGCCCCTATATTCTTTGATTGGGCACACTGTTACTGGAGCAGTTGGCAATGTACTGCAAGTTTTTTTTTTTTTTTACCTCTAGCTAAATGCCCAGACATGTAGCTTGATTTTGTAGCGGATCCGCATTGTTAACTGGGTAGGTGAACATCAAGAGAGATAGAGCCGTATCCATGCACTAACTTGTTGGAAAATGATCATCTGTACGAAAAAAATGGATTACCCCCTCGGAACCCAATGTCAGCGCGTCCAGAACCAGGTATTTTTCTTGCTACTAAAAAGCCAGTCAACATTCAAATGTACGATTAGCTAGCTGGCTAGTAATGAAGTTAAGTCGACTGTGTCGTTCATTCATTTGCCCAGAAAAAAACTTGAGGCAGATATTGTCTCCTTTCACGAAACTAATGTACAACTAACGTTAACTACAATAGTACGTTAGATGGCTGCAGTCAGAACCACTTCATATGATATTGGTTTTAGGCTCGTGCTAAACTTTTACTTTATCTAGCTGGCTAGCTGTAATTATTTAAATTTCCTAGATGACTGTCTTGCTAACCCAGAAAACTGAATTGATAACTAACGATAGATGACAGTTGACCAGGGGCAGGTGAGCAGCTAACTATCTAGTGGCTCGTAGTTTAGCTAGTCTGCCAATTAACATGAGCGAGGTATTAAGTTTGCTCTAGTTTACTACTAACGTTACCTAGTGACTTATTGTTTCTCGTCTCTGAAATAACATAGCTAAGGTAGTTAACTAGTTTAACTAACGTTAGCCAATGTGCCAACGGCAACAATGGCCATACATTGTCAGTATGGCTAGGTAACTAGCTTACTTGAGGGAAATATACGATTTTAAGAATGTTCTCAGTCAATGAATGGGAAGTTGCTGTTGCAAAATGTTTTAGTCTAAAAGCTTGCTAATCAGTTAGACGAAATGTCAAAATTATGTGGACAGGACATACCCATTCAACTAAATTTAATGGGATTGAGTGGTTACCTAGAATGTAGCTAGCCAAAAAGGATTGGCAACTAACATCTGTTAATATGCTAACTATAATACCCTTCATCCTGATGTCTTTGCATTATAATCGTATTTTTCCAGGCCAGGTTTGATATGCAGTGCTATCAGCCGCCTACTCATTTTCTCTTTTTGTGTAAGAACGTGATAATGACATTATCTCTAGAGATTTGCTCGTGCAGAAAAGTGTCTGCTAATACAATGTCATTCTATAATTATGGCGTCAGTCTTATGACGGTTTACAAAGAATCTCGCTAGCTAACGAACAAAGGTTGTCGTTGACAATCAGAATTCGAGGAGCTGATTTTTCTGTTGTTTCAGTCGGCCTGATGCATTGTCCTCTGCCGTAATGTAACACGTTTGGTAAATATATTTGTTTTGTGTGTCTCTTTTTTCACTAAGATGTTGACTTCTTTGTGCTCTGTGATGCTGGGTGCACTGCCAATCAAATTTGTTTTTCTCTTTTCCATGCTGTTTTTACCATGTACAGACGAAAGGGGGCAGTGCGGATAGGATAACTTGTTTACTGCAATTCAACATTCAGAAGTTGCTAGAACAATAGAGGAATGTGATCAGTGACATGAATTCCTTAATATTTGATATGAAGATAAACTTGACCAATACCTATGCTTTGTCTACAAGTGCACTTGCAAGTAGGGCTTTAGAGACCTATGTTCAATGCAATTCATGTACATGTCAGGTGCATCACTTTTATGTCCTGCAGCAACCTGTCTTAAAAACCTGTCTTAAATTTGAAAAATTATGATAAATACCATAAGAGATTTGCACAAGGCGTTTGCAGATTTGACTAGACAGGAGCAATATGCTGATCATGTTTATGTGAGGTGTATATATCTCATTTGAATAAATAAGATGTTTACAGTTTGGACATTTGTTGCCGCACTGGTGAGAAAACAACCGGCATATTGTTGCACCATGTATTTGGGTGTTCTCTCTTTGCGCAGAATCAAAAACATCACATCATAAATAAGCTTGCTGCAAAGTGCGCACACTGGCCCAAAGTAGGGTCCCCTTCTAGACTATTGCTCCCCTTATCTCCTCTCAATTAAAGTGCCACAGATAAATGGCAGGTGGCGAAAACGGTCTTATCTGCTGCCATGCATATGCATTGGCCATTCTTAGGCATGGTTTTAGTTTGAAAAAGAATCAAGTCGGAGAGAGGGTTGTAAGGGGGGGATTATGAATGTGTACCTAACCAGGTTACAACAGATAAAGTAAGTAAAGTAACCTGATATTCTCAAATACCTTGTGTGCATTAGGACTTGTGTTTCTAGTCTTTATTTTCAGCTCTATGTAGGCTGGCAAGAGTACAGGTTTGTTTGTGTTTGTTATCCTGTCGTTTTATGTAGGCACCATATAATCTGGCTTTACCTGTCTGTCGCCTTTATCTGAAGTTGTTTTGTTATACAAGTTTGCCTGTGTCTCCATATGAATTCTGGCATGTTTGTGTTGGTGGTCTATGGCTGCTGTCCTGCCCAGCTCCCCCCTCCTCTCCCCCTACGGGCTGCAGCTGGCTGTTTTGCACTCCTCCCTGGGTTCAGGTTGCAGAGCCAAAAACAGGTCTCGCCGTTTGTGTTTCTGGTGAAGAGGGACGAGTCTGTTAAAGGCAGGCAGCTGGGACACTAGCAGAGCAGCACATGACAAGGACGGACCCCTTCAGCCTCACTCAGAATGCAGATTGAATATCCACTCTCTCCTCCTCCATCTGCAGCTGACCCCCTCCCCTGCAGCCCCCTGCACTACCTCATCCGCTCCCTCACTCCCTCCCTCTGTCACATTTACCCTTGGAACGACTACTGGCATAATTTTTCTACTCCGTCTTTGTTCTCATCTCTGCATACCTCTCATTTCCTCTTTCGTACTCAACAATTTATAGGCCATTGTTGTCTGTTTCCTTAACCCCTTTTCCCATCTTTGTTTGTTTCTTCTACATCTTTCCCTCCCACCCCCTCACCACTGACACTTTCTTTTGCATCTTGTTTATACCCTGTGATATTCTCTGATCAGTAAACAAATGTATGGATGTATGTAGAACTGACGTAAATTGTAATTTCCTGTCTGGGACTGATGCCGTTTCAATTTGACTAGGCAACTTTTTATATTGGAACATGTCCAAACATGTTGGAGATTAATATCCCTATTAGAGCATACCAAAATGTTCAATGAATCTATCCAGCCCTTATAGAAAATGTATGCCGGTGTGATAGTTTGAAGTGTCTGGGATTTTTCTGGTCTGGTTTGATTCATTAGTGACCCATTTTTAAATAATGCTGACAACAATGAACAGAAAGACTAGTTCCATGTTTTCAGAATCAGACCACTCATCGTGCCTTTTTAAATGGTGACTGACCTGTTGAGCGTGCCTAACGTATTTGTCTTGACTGCGGCTCTGGGAGCCTGTTTTTCTGGGTCAGCCGCGAGGTGGGGTGTCGTCAGGCTTGGTTATCAGGCCCTGCTGAAATGGGATATATTTACAGGGGGAGTGGGGCATGGAGTCTCAAGCTCAGAGCGTCTTGGTTGGGAATGGGGTTCTATCTGGGACACTGACTGGTCTGGAGCGTTGTCATTCCAGCTTTAACACAATGATTGGACATACAATATTAATAAAACACATTAATATGGTGTCATGGCCACAGCACCATGGTCGAGTTTATAAAGCCTGGGGAGAGCCCTGCCACGATTCCCCACCCACTGAAATTAAACTCGGAAGTGTTTTATTCGCTTGTATGGAACTTGATTCTCAGAAAGTTCCTCAATCTCCTTGGAGGCTTGGTTGGACAGTTCTTAGTGGGAGTTTCTTGAGGCTTGTTTATTGATGCCTGTTGAAGCCAGAGAGAACCCCATCAAGGAGTGTGGGGCCACAAATCAGTTGTGTGCGCAGACACATGTCTGTAGGGTTGTGAGTAACAAACACCTGTGCCAGAGATATTGGTATTAGACAGGCGAGGCCACAGTCAGAGTTGAGTTCCCAAGTGGGTCGGGGTCCAAGTCAGCGTGTCAGAGCTTTCACTCCTGTTTGCTATGCTCTCCGTCACTGAACCTCCTAACCTCCTCATCTTCTCACTCTCCAAAGGCCTCCACACATCCATACCGTGCATGCTCTATATAGGCCTACCATCAGATTGACAGGCAATAGCTGTTGCGTTGTGAACGAGGACTCATACTTGAAGGACATAGACATGGAATGCAACATTTAATCATTGAGGCAATGAATTCCATGGACTGATTAAACCCCCTATGCCTACCTGTTCCCCCTCTTGACATCCACCAGCATGTTGTATTCAGTTTATATTGGAAGGCTTTGCTGGAGGAAGAGTAGCGCCACCTGCTGGTTATGGCGCAAAGTGTTTTTTAAATATTTTTTTTATATGAAACTGCGAAGCCAAGGAGATATGTTCACATGATGGTCAAATGCCAAGGAGTTATTCCATAAGGCAGTGGAACTAAATAACGACTACTGATATAGCTTTGGTATGACGGCGGTCATAACTCCACAGTGGTGGGTTACTGAAAACACTAGGCTCTGCCAGCAGAGGTTGCTGAGCCACTTGGCCCCAAGGTAAGCTGGCCTGGCCTCTCACATTTCACACACTGGGGAACAGACTCAAGACCTGTCTCTCTCTCTCTCTCCCCCCCCCCAGTGCTAACAACTTTTCCTAGAAGCCGTTGTGTGAGAGAGGTAATAAATGTCTTTAGCCTTTACAAAACCAGGCCCTATCAGTCCATATTTCTCTTGGCCGATGTCTCTCCTCCCCAGCCAGTCTCTCGCTCTTTATTCCTCCTACATTGCTATGTTTCTTCCCTCATTGAGGCCTCATCCAGTTCCAGTCTGGTAGTTTCCCCATACACCCGAGTTCCTCTGCTCTTTACTCAGGTTATCAGCTCCTCTCATTTTTAAAATGGAGGGTTTTGAGCACTTTTGGCACTTATTCAGGGTACCACTTTTAATTCACTGTCGTCTCTTTGCATCCTCCTATGACTATTGATCTGTTTGTCTTTTGGTATATCCTCCCTGGTACTGTGAATGTGTGGGATGCCGGGCTCTTTTTTTCCTTTACCGGCAGGTCTTTCTCTGCCTGAAAAGTGTGCAGAGCGGCCTTGTTTGTGTTTTGCAGGGGAATATTGTGAGGAATGTCTAGTGGTACAAAATCTCTGCTGCTGTTACAAGAAGTCTCCTGTCGATGGATTGATTCAAAGTTCATAACCCACAGCTCAGTCCTGACGTGCCTGAGATGCACAGACTGAGTGTAGGTTGACACCACAGGGAACTTCAAAACAGAGGCTGTCAGCCTGCTTGTGAAAAATCCTGCCATTTTTATTTTATTTTCCATCTTGTTATCAACATTGATTTTCACCTGGCAAGGAGGAAGATACATCGACCTTGTTGGCACTTGCTATGTGCGTTCAGTCGGTGACATATTGTCTCTGCCACCTGTCTCACCGTCCTCTTCCTCTGGTCCTGTCCAGGTGATGAAGGTGAACGCCGAGAAGGAGCGGGCGTCGCTGCGGTGCATGAAGGCTCTGGCCAGCAGGGGGTGTGTGGACGCCGTGTCCCAGCAGATGGCCTCTCACCCCCAGTACCTGGAGAGCTTCCTCCGTACCCAGCACTACATCCTCCACATGGACGGCCCCCTGCCCCTGCAGTACCGCCACTACATCGCCATCATGGTGAGGCCACTGGAACCACGTATGATGCACAGAAATGCATCTTGTATCTGCACCAATCATGCACACCCACACATAGTTGCATACACTTGCACAGACATGTAAACACCTCATTCCGCCCACACTCAAGGACACCAAAGCACTTTCATATACATAAACAGTCACCCGTACTCGGCTTGGCCCACCCACGCACAATGACAGAAACACGGTCAACATGCTGGAGACAAGCCTGTTACTGTTCTAGATGTACTTGTATTTAAGTCCTCTCCCCATCTCTCCCAGGCTGCAGCACGGCATCACTGTGGCTACCTGGTGTCTCTGCACTCTGCACATTTCCTCAGGGTGGGGGGCGACCCGCTGTGGCTACAGGGGCTGGAGGCCGTCCCTCCTCGCCTACAACACCTTGACCAACTCAACAAGGTTCTTGCCCACCAACCCTGGCTCACCGCCCACTCACACATACAGGTACCACAGGAACCAGCTCTTATAATGTCAGCTTTGTGCTTTTAGTGTTATATCCCTGATCAGTACACTTACATTCTAGTCATTTAGCAGACACTCTTATCCAGAGCAACTTACATCAGTAATTTTGGGTTAAGTGCCTTGCTCAAGGGCACATCAGCAGATTTTCACCTAGTCTGCTTTGGGATTCGAACCAGCAACCTTACAGTTACTGGACCAACACTAACTGTCTAATCTCCACCATGAGGCCTACTCTCTGCTGTGTCCTTCCCCCACCAGGCGTTGCTGAAGACGGGAGAGCAGTGCTGGTCTCTGGCTGAGCTGGTTCAGGCTGTAGTGCTCCTGGCCCACTGCCACTCCCTCTGTAGCTTTGTTTTTGGCTCGGGCACTGACACCGACCCCGTCCCCCTTCCCAGAGCCCCCAACGGCACCCCCCCGGGCTACTGCCTCTGTGACGCTGCCAACGGCAACGTTAGTGTGCCGCAGCCTCTCACCTCACCCTCAGAACACACAACACGGCGACGGGTAAGTGTTGTGTGCCGTATCAGACTGAATATGACGTCCGAACTATTCCACAACAGATCGTTGCCTGAAACCACAGTCGCATGTCTCTTCACTCTATTGTCTCTCCTTCTCTTGGCAGTCTCTGGACTCCAGTTGTGAGATGGTGTGTTTGAAAGAGAGGATCCAGAAATCCCAGGAGGAGAAAGAGAGGAGGGGGGAGCATCTTTTACACACCCAGACACTGCAGCACACAGGTACACTGTTCCCCCTCACTTCCACACCCGATGCATGAGAGCTAATCTCATGGGTGAACATTGAGTGACGGATCCATCCTCAACTATGTTTATTGACCCTCTCACTGTCACCTCCCAGATGTGGAAGATGAGGAGGAGATGACCTACTCTGCAGACCCCTCTCGTTTCATAACAGACCCTGAGTTTGGCTACCAGGAGTTTGCCCGTAGAGAGGAAGACCACTTCCAAGTGTTCCGGGTGCAGGTAAGTACACAGCTGATATAATATACGGCTTATATTCTATGTTGGAATATGTGACACCCTTCTGGGAGGCGACAGGTGTCCATGTCAGTAAAGTAGTGAATCAGCCCTCATAGAATATGAGTACAATATACTGTCTCATATGTCTATGGGTCTATAGTTAGCTGAGGTGTAACAGGAACCATGTGAGTATTTCAGGTTTGTTTGACTGTGTTTTCTGTCTGGAAAGGACTACTCCTGGGAGGACCACGGCTTCTCCCTGGTCAACCGGCTGTACTCGGACATCGGGCACCTGCTGGACGACCGTTTCCGCAGCGTCACGGCCCTCCCCTCGTCCCACGGGCCTGACCTGAAGAGAGCCACCTGGAACTACATCCATTGCATGTTGGGGATTAGGTGTGATCACGCTACCAGTCTGCACACACACACCGGCACAAGCGCACGTCAGACATACACACACGGCATTCACAGAGTTATTGTAAAGTGAGATGCTATCATAATCATATGCATTGCAGCCAGGTTGGTCCTAGGATTCAATGTTTGTGATTCGCTGCAAAGGACCCGCTTGATTCTCATTCACGTTTGTGTGTGCGCGCAGGTACGACGATTATGACTATGGGGAGGTAAACCAGTTGCTGGAGAAGGAGCTGAAGCTTTATATCAAGTCTGTGGCCTGCTACCCTGATTCCACCAAGACCCCGCTGTGTCCCCTGCCCTGGGCACCACTCAAACCTTCTGAGAGGGTACGCACCCCAGCTCATACCAATACACCCTGCGTCCATATACAGCTGAACTATATACTGGAAGTAAATCTACCGCATCAAATGCAAAGTGGTAGTTTGTGTTCTCTGTTTCACCCTCCACCACATTCTATCTCTTCCAGCTCTCTAATGATATGATCCTCTTTTTTTTCTCTTTCTTAGATCCATGTGAACTTGCTTATAATGGAGGCTCGGTTACAGGCTGAGCTTCTGTATGCTCTGAGAGCCATCACCCAGTATATGATAGCTTAGGTCAGTTGGTGAGAGGGAGAGGCACAAAGTTACAATCGCCAACGGTACAGAAAGACCCAGTTAGGAGGCCTCAGGGTTGGGAACCTCTTTATAGCAGGCAGGGATATGGGGAAGAGACTGGCAATTATGAGAGAGAAAGAGCAGCATGCAATGCAGCCATATCCTGCAAATGTGTGACTCTGTCCTATTTCGCAGTTAAAAACTAGGGAAATATATATAATGCAATCATTTTAAGCTCTATTTGCGTGATATGCACACTGCAGTGGAAAGCTCTTTGCCAAAGTTGAAGCAATCCCTCTCTTCCCCTCTCTGCCTTCTCATTTTCCATTCTTCGAGGTTGGTCTGTCCACTTCATTTGATGTATTTTCCTCTTATCAAACATATCTGCTCTTGATGGTTAATGTGCAATTATATTACTATTATAATAGATATTCATTATTTTCATTTTTAGTAATGTATTGTTTAGCTATGTCTCGATTCTGGTGACTGATGAAAGCAGATGGTTGGTTCTGCAGTGTAGCAAGGAGATGTGTACCCATGGCCAACACAATACCCTCTTTCTTGGTTTGGGATTATTTTCGTCTTTTCAACATTGCATTTGTTCAAAACCAATTGTTTATCCTTTTTTATTGGATTGAGTGAATGTTTTGGTGAGATATTGCCATAGTTTGTCTTGTTACAGTCCTTGTTGGTGTAGGTAGGTGGTAAAGGTGATGGACAATTGTTCATGGTAGCGCCCTTAACGTTTCACATTTTTACTGAAGGTTCAAGAACAAAACCCAAACACTGCAAGATGATATCAAACAACTATAGTTACTTTTTTTAAAAGCACTTTTTAGATATATAGATATATATTGTAGGTAGCGCAGAGATGGAGATCCATGTTGGTCTGTCTTTTCTTTCCACTGTATGGTGTCTAATAGAAGTTATCAACTGGGCGGTTCGAACCCTAAAATGCTGATTGGCTGACAGCCGTGGTATATCAGACCATTTACCACAGGTATGACAAAACATTTATTTTCACTGCTCTAATCACATTGGTAACCAGCTTATAATAGCAATAAGAACAGCCCTTAGCCATGGTATATTGGCCATATACCACATCCCCTTGGGCCTCATTGCTTAATGATCCTGAGGCTGCTTCTTGGGTCCCTCTGTGTTCCGATCAGCTGATCTCCACTCCTAGTCACCCTGTAACCCTAGTCGTCTTGTGTATGTGGAGTAGTGCAGGGACTCACGTGGTTCTGACAGGCCATGGCCCCAGATCTGAAGGAGATCAGAACTCACTTCAGTATCTTCGATAAATCTGCAATCGCTACGATTATTAAAAAAAAAATATTTTAACTTTAAGAAACGCAAAGAGGTGGCCAAAGTAATGTTTTGTAGAGTGAAAAATAAGCTCAGCCATATGAATGTCAATTTTTATATTGATGTGCTCTGGCATAGATCAAATGAAGGAATATCCATTTCAAAGAAAACCATCTCTAAAACTGCATTGATGCATTTAAGTGGTTGTTGAAGGTCTGTAGAACTCTGAACTGGAATATTGCAACATAAAAGTCCCTGCAAGTGACCTGCATTGAGTTTGAATTGATGTTAAGCATACTCTACTATGCTACAGAAGAGGTAGACTAAGGATAAAATGTCATCAATGGTCTGTGTACGATCTTATGCATGTGAAAAGTAGGTCTGTCTTTTTCAATTATTTATTTGGCAAGCTTTATGACCTAAATTAAAAATGCTGATTCATGGTACAATTTGCAGAACAGCGTGGGTAGGTACTGCAAACTAGATTTTTAAAATGCAATTATATCCTTTTTTTGTTTTACACTTTTTTTTTGTCAACTTTGCATTACAGTACTATAATTGTTGAGTTCTTGATGTTGCTTCTGGGTTCGCTGCTATATCCTGCCTGTTGCGCTGCATCCTGAATATTTTAGAGGCAGCAGGGTGGAAGACCCTTTTTCAATAGGCTCGACCGTTTTGAAACGACAGGAGAGAAGAAGGAAAAAAAGTGCATATCAACAGAAGTGCTTTTTAGTGCAGGTGCCTTTAGGCCAAACTGGACTGGTGCTTGAGTGGGCAGACATGATTACTCTGGGCTAAGTGAGAGCCTTGCTAGATAGAGCAGACTGCCCCGACGGCTCCTCAGGAACAGTGTTCTGTGGCCCATATAGAACGGCCAGTGCCATAACCACTGGACACAAGTATGCACAGTGGCTCGTCTGCTACCCACCTTTATGCGGGAAAATGCATTGAAATGAGTTGACGTAGATGTACTGTAGCGCAAAAGAGCACTACAGTCCTCATTGGCTGCTCGTCAACACCTCTATGACATCGTTATGGCTCCAAATGCAGGAGCGAAAGAGTCTGTTCCTGTCTGAAGCTTCCGACCACCAGGCCAAGGAACCAAAACGATAAGAGCCACTGACACAGAGATGGATGTTAGTTGTTCAATATTTACCACGTAAATGAATGGACAATAAAATAATAATAAAATAAAAAAAGTGAAACATAAGTTAAAAAAACAAAAAAAACTGTTTTTGGAAATGTGAAGACTTATTTTTTCTATAAAGATGTTCTATCAAGTGAGTGTGTTTCCACTTCTTTTCTTTTTACTGGGGTTACCTAATTGTGCTTTCACATTTGCCATATGCTGCACTCCTCTCATATTCAAATCTAAATCAACAGTGTGTACAACTGAAGGACTCGACTACAGTAGTACCTCAAGGAAACCAGTTTAGTCATACCATTCACAGTACTATTGTAATAAGATACATTCAGAAATGTAAATAGCACATATTTCCCAAAAATATAATACAAAGCTGGTGTCCTTACAGTTAAGGATGGTTGTCTTAGATCATTGAGGAGGAGTAAGGATGAGGCTAGCCTGGATCCATAACAGAATCTGAGACAGACGGCATCGTGATTTGAGCATGCCTGAAATCAACTCAACACGCATCCCCAACCATTGGCCGAGTTCCTTCTGATCCCTCACCCCTGTGATCATCTTACTGAGAAATCCACATTTAACCTATCATGCTGTTGTGCAATAAGGAACAACCACACAGTTGTGCTCATATTGCTAACAGTTGATATGTCTGTCACTAACATCGGCAAAGTCGGTATGACATCTGCACATTGATCTGATACTAGTACTCCCTGTATATAGCTTCATTCTTGTTACCATTTCTATTTTTTAACGGCTTTGTTGATTTGATTGCTTTTGAGGGACTAACTGATGCCGGTTATAAGTGAAAGAATGAAAGATGAATGAACTTGGTTCAGCTCTTTTCTTATTCTATTCTCCATTCCACTCACACCAGTGTCCTCACATGCTCCCATTTTCTGATTCTCTGAAACAAAGGCCAACAGGTTGCCACAGAGGCCTGAATTAATTCATATGGTAATTTCCTACATATATTTGAAAGGCCTCCATCCCTTGTGACAACATGATTAAACCATGGCAGTTTATTGGATAACGTCAGAACATGTTAACGCATTAGTAGTTCCTCATAAATGTGGGGATGGAGGTGCACCGGAGAAAACTTTTCTATACACTTAGACCCTCTAGTGGAAGATATTAAGCATTGTGCATTAATGTTAAAGGCCCAGTGCAGTCAAAAACGTGATTTCCTTTGTTTTATAAATCAAATTAAAGTTTATTGGTTGCGTACACAGTTTTAGCATATGTTATAGCGGGTGCAGTGAAATGCTTGCATTACTAGCGCCTAACAGTGCAGTAAAATGCTAATCTGGGAGTAGACCAATAAGAGCGTTCCAATAACAGATAGTTTTCAGTTTTCCCCTCCCCACTCAAACCACTCCCAGACAGTCCAAGCAACATTCTTTCTTGAGAAATTGCTTTTTGCTAAGAAGCTATTTTTGTTTCTTTGTAACCATTTTCAAACAGTCACAGTAACCTTAATTGTTACGCAGAAAATATTTGATATTGAGATAAAAATGGCTGTATTGGACCTTTAAAACGTGAAAAACATCCCACTGTTATATTCGTTGATATCATGAAGTTTATGAACAATATAAATGTGAATACTGGTGAACCAATAAAATAAAGAACGATTCGGCTAATATGGTTAAACAGATTACGTTTATTTCCACTTTCCAGAACTGTTTCCAATGCCGTCTTTGGCTGACTTTACAATATGTAAAGTAAGATTGAGAAAGAAATAAGACAAAAACTATCAAAATAAAGTAATTAACACATATTGGCTAGGCACAACTCATCAACCCCTCTGATAACCCCCACCCCTTCTAAAAACCAAACAAAAATATTTACTGTCCACATACTAAAATACTGTATTATCAAAGTGGGGCCATTAAAAAAAATAAAGGAGATTACTAACTCCCTTTCTACTTTTATCATGAGAAAGTATTAGTATTGAAGAAAAATATTAAGAAAGGAAATGTTACTGGGACTAGGGGATAAAAAGTCAAAAGACCACAATTGTAGTTGACAGTGGGGGATACTCCAGCAGATTATTCAAGGTCAAGGACCCAGCAAATACAGCCTTTGGGAAGGATGTCCCCTATACACTGCTTTTAAACACGGCCATCACACGTTCAGTCAACACTTAAAACAGTTACACCACTGTCCAACAATGACACATTCCCTTTCATTCGGTCACTCCTATCAAACACTCACACCCACCCTAAGATGCATAAGGAGAGGACATCTCTCAAAGACCCAGCCAATAATGTTAATAGTATGACCATAGAAATAGAATGGGCTTGGAACTTCTAACCCTGGCAATTTGACATTGGTACACTCACAACGGCTGCCTGGTATTGTGACGCAATATTTTCCATGGAAATGTAGAATGTTCATTCAAATGATTTTCACTGATGTGGCTCATGCAATGGAATGTATTTTTTCTAATGTCAGTTAAGTTGAATCAACAAATTACAGCACATATTGATTTACTTCATGCATGGCTCCTATGTGTACACTCACAATGGCTGCCAGTCCACCCATTATGCCATCATTGACTTGAGTATCACTGCGGAATCCATCACAGCAACCAAAATGATTTTCTGTTTATCAATGGGACTTTCATACATGCTTATTAAAATACCTCAAACTACACGGTATTCACTTTTATTTCAAATCTATTTAAGTGACAAAGTTTGGGGATCACTATATATATATATATATAACAAAAACAATAATAAAGGTTTGTTTCTTTAAAGGCCCAGTGCAGTAAATAACTTGATTTCCTGTGTTTTTTTATTTTATTTATTTTACCTTTAACTAGGCAAGTCAGTTAAGAACAAATTCTTCTTTTCAATGACGGCCTAGGAACAGTGGGTTAACTGCCTGTTCAGGGACAGAACGACAGATTTGTACCTTGTCAGCTCGGGTGGTTTGAACTTGCAACCTTCCGGTTACTAGTCCAATGTTTTATAAATATTTCTACACTATGAGGTTGTGATATACCCTTTCAGTGTAAAAGCTGTTTGAAAATATTTGAATCACTGCCTCTTGGTGGGATGGGGTTTTGGCCTGCCTGGTGACATTAGTATACACCAATAAGAAAGAGAGTTCCAAACTCTGCCAATAACAGCTAGTTTTCCCCTCCCCACCACTCACAGATGGTCCTAGCAAAATTCTTGCTTGAGAAATTGCTCTTTGCTAAGAAGCTATTTTTGTTTATTTTTTTGTACATTTTTTACTGTTTTCATTGGAAAAAAAATAATCACAGTAAGGTACTTAATTGTAAATGGCTGCATTGGACCTTTAACTAGTCAATGGGGCGGCAGGGTAGCCTAGTGGTTAGAGTGTTGGACTAGTAATCGAAAGGTTGCAAGTTCGAATCCCTGATCTCTGTCGTTCTGCCCCTGAACAGGCAGTTAACCCACTGTTCCTAGGCTGTCATTGAAAAGAAGAATTTGTTCTTAACTGACTTGCCTAGTAAACTAAAAATACCTTTATACTCACTCAAGATCTTGGTGATGCATACAAATGATTCAAGGCCCTAAAGTGATCTAAATATGCACCCATTACATTATGGCCATCTTAATGTGACATAAATGACAACTAGCACTGATCAATAGGAAAATCTTTGTGAGAAAAGGGTGCTTTATAAAAATTAAAAGCTAATGTATTCACATGGTTACAGTGACATTATTAACAATCATGTAAAACTCCATCTGGGATGCATTTCAGATGAAAAACTGGTCAACACAAAAAAAACTTTACAATAAACGAAAACCTTTTTTCTGACATGAACAAAGAATTAAATACAAACTTCCGCCTAACACAAAACACATCTTCAAAAGGAAAGAAAAAAACGTGGAAAATTACATGGTGCATCTTGCTATTGAGTAACATGTTCTAGTGTTCAATATTGGCAGTTTAACAACCTCGAACGAGACTATTATTATGATATACGACCAAAGATATCTTGTGTACTTCCGTCTGACAGTAAAATTAGAATTTCTATTTTAAAGTGATAAATTGAAAGTGGCTTGAATCCAAGACACTTGTGTCAAGGATGCCATACTCAAGAAAACAGCAGAACATGAGGGGCTGTTGGTTTCCAGTCTTCTATTTTAACAAAGAAATTCACCTTAAATGTTGTTATTCTGATGATTATCCGATTACCCCCTTAACGAAGATGTTTCCATTGTTATTATTTTTTGAATGACCCTGAGAGATCACTGCTGAAAGCAAAATGTCCTCCATTGTGTAAATTCCATGTGAGGTTTTTATTTGGATTTAAATTTCACAATAGTCAAGTCAAATGAACTAAATAAGTGGCAAGTCAATTTGAAAAATCAAGTTATACTGGTCCACGGATGCACTTTGCCTCACCTCACCTGCCTTGTCATTTGTTAAAATGACAGGTCTTTGAACAGGCTCCACTTGCAAAGCTTATCTGCACTGATATACATTGTCCCAAGCACCCCCTTATCTGCCATGCAATTCTTAGTGTTCCTTTGGTTATGTATAAAAACTACATGCATCTCATCTTTTACAAAAATAAAAGAATATATAGAAAATTACTGTTAAAAATGATCTTTGAAATAGTTTTTCCAATTATTTTTTTTTCTTCTTCTGATTATTAATATATTAATATCTGTTAATATTTCACTTATAACCTCCATTTAAATTGTATATTAAACTAGTCAAATATATGTCTTTTTTTTTACTTCACACATTGTATTAATTTCATTTAAAAAAACGGTTAGTAATGTATAACAAAGTGTAATTAGTGAGAAATTATTCCCACATGAAGCCCCGGTTTCCCTTACTTAAAGCGATATAACATTTAAGGAAAACATTAAAATAGCAAAACCCTTCAGAAGGAGATCTTAATTTACTTCAAGACTTATTTTTAGTTCTCCTGATTGATCTGCATAGCATGTCATGTCTATGTGCATAGCACGTATACAACCTTCCTCCTCTTATGAAATGATTCAACCTAACTTGGATTTCGGCTCTTCTTTTGCCATTTGAGTATGCTTGCCACCTGACAGGAATACTCCCAAGTGCCTTGAAACACAACATGTAAAACCTTAAAGTGGCCCATACAGCAGTGGAGGAATACTGCTTTCAATGATATAACACTTGGCCAACCAAATCAATTGTTGGCAAATAAAATTACCTTTGAATGCCCCCTGTAAAAAGTTCACAATTCACATTTCTTCATATTGTTGGTGAAATTGCACATCAGGAGAGAAAAAAAATACTCCCCCAAAGTTATTTCCACCCTGCTCTTTAGCACACACTGAGCAGAGTCACGAATGCCAAACTGTGAATGCATATCACATTTGTGGCCGGGACGATAGCAGTGTCGCAATATTTCTTCTATGGCAAAAATAAAAACACGAAGCAGACCAACTTGTTGGTCCTTTAAAAACCTGCTGTATGTAAAATGTTGTGTGCTTTAGCTTGGAAAATAAATACATGTGACCCTGGATGACAACATAATGATAGTTTTGATAAAGAAGTTCTATCTGCTTTGTGTTTTATTTCCTTGCCACGATACTAAGGAGTATTGCGATACTGGTGTCGTCCCCCGGCCCTAATCACATACCCCGCACTGTTCAATTACTGAATTACCAATGAAATAACTCCTAGTTACCTTGTAGCTCCAGTCTCTTCAATGAAAAAGAAACAAAAAGCACATGTTTCGTACCATCAAGCGACCAAACGCTCAACTAAGTTTGGTCAACCTGCAGAGTCCAATGTCAAATTGTGCATCCTTAACTCAGTCTCATCCAATGACCTTTAACATCTTCACACTTTGCCCACGTCATACAGGTTGGCTGACGTCATGAAAATGACGCACAATGGGGCCAGAAGCTGAGCTTTGTTACGATTCTGAATGGTCAGATGGCTAGTAACAATGACAAGTTGCCGCCATGTGGGGAATCGTAGGTGGCTCATTTCAGCTAGTTTTATCTTGTTCTTGATACCGTGTCTTGTTTTAATGTGTTTTGACTGATTTCATGTCAATGCTAATATGGCTAAAATGAGCTAGCTAATCAACAACTTTAACGATCTATGAGACAAGCGCTCATTGTGCAAATGTATTTATGTTTTCAATAAACATTTGGAGATTAAATATAGTTTACATGTTGTCAACAATCTAAGCCATCCATGCAGTAGTGCAGCCAGAAATGAATTGGTTCCCCCCTAATTTACGTCAATTCTATTTATTTTGTCATGAGGCAGAGAGAAAAATTAGCATTTTTAAAACTCATATACGTGTATTGACTGTGATAAAGGCACTGGATTATGAGCAGTCTTGTTTGCGAAATGAACAAAGTAGGCAGTGGTATGGTGCATTTATATAGTGCATATAGTCATAGAAGCACAGTGACATATGCCTCAATGCGGTCATATTCATGGATTATTGGGAGTGTGGCTTTCAGTTAGTTATTTTTGGCCACCCATCCCATGAGAGTGAATGTCATTCCAGTTCATCTGAATGTTATTCCAGTGCACTTCTTGTAGGGATGTTAACGGTTAATAGGTTAGCCGCCGAAAATACATTTGACCAGTCATGCTTACCGGTCTATAGGTTAATTTGCATAATTTTGTGAAATTAAATTGGTGTGTGTATTTTTGTTAGTCATCATGCATCTTAGTTATCACAAGCACAGCATACAGAGTCTAGTTTGAGGAGCAGAATAGCCTACCACCTGTCAGACAGCGCGAGAGTAGCTCCTCAAAAAGCTGGTACTAGAGTGAAATATTATTTTATAAGCCCAGTCATTGCGTGTTAACTGTTTTGATGGCCACAGCTAAAAATATCAATTTTTATTTCTCAAATTCAACTCATAATTCAAGTGCACCTCCCATTCGCCATTTGAGTGCATATGCTATAGTCAACGGTAGGCAGGCTATCAGCGTGTCACCCACCACTTTACAATGTGAGCTTGAGGCAGCATAATTGTTTGAAACCTGATCGTTTTACTTTACTTTAAATAACGAGGCATGTCTTACCTTGCTTCAAAGTAGTCTTGCCAAAATCCAACCATAGAAACATGGAGGAAAATATTATTTTATAAAGATTTCCTCATGCCATTAACCATCATTTTCTACTGCTCTATTGGTTTTCATATCTTTCTTTCGTTGTCCAGAACTTAAAAACACAATCGTAGTCATATTAGCAAACCATCTTAGTTGTTGCTATTAGATTCCCCATCATTCTAAGTTTCATATCTGTCACATATGGAACCATTTGCATTAGGTGTGCTGTTTAGAATGGTGTTTTCCCACGAATTGCATTTTGGCAAATGTTTGAAATGGAGGTTTTATTAACTGCTTCATTACAGGAGTTGAACGTTCAATAATAGACATTATAGCCTTTTGACTGTAAGACGATAGGCTTGCTGTTGTTGCATGTTTCCATTAAGTTCACAATGAAACATGTCCGTTCCTTGTATGCATGCATAGTAGGATATTTTCTGTTGGTCATGTCATTGTACTGTTTGGGAAAAATGTAACCATTTGTTGACCAGTTAATGAGGGTTAATTAGTCATCAACAAAACTGAACTAAAACTGCTTGCTATGAATTCTATCTAATGGTGTTTGCATGTTTAGGTAAAAAGACGATTACTATCATTTATTTTTTTGCTCAATCTGATTGGATGGGCCTGGGCCCACGCAGCTGCAGCCCTTTCTGTTTTGCCCGTTGGTTTTGTTGCCACACAACCAACCCGTCCATAGTCCAGCTGCAACTTCTCAATATTTTCATTGGGGAAGGTACAGAGGAGTGTTTTTGTGTTTGAACCACATTCCCTCCATATATACAGATGCAGCATCTTCATTTTATGTCTAAGTTGGTGGTGGTCGGTAATCGTTTACCACCTACAATTTATACGAAAACTGGCCATGTTTTCCTGTGTGCCCCGTCCATTTTACCTTCAATATCAAAGACATCAATGAGGTGTACCATATCAATCCTTAAACTACTTTGGTATCGTAATAATATTCATTGTTATATTAACTCCAAGTAGTTTAGAGTTGTTTGTTGTGTTTTGCCTTTTTACTCTAAATAAATTCTGTCATACTTCTCTCAAAAACACTCCAAGAAAATACATACGGCAAACTCCCCAAAAGTTGCAAGTGTTACTAGGGTGTCTGTGGGGGGGTGTATCATGTATGGTGGATCTCCTGACCATCCACTTGTATTGGCACGTGACATGGATGTCTGAGGTCTTGTTTCGTCCTTAAATCCAAAGAAAACTCAAAAGTACAAACGCAAAGGTTAAAAAAATTGCTTCGGATCTTCAGCCAATAGGGAGACGAGGAATGGGAATGCACCAGGTGTGATCTTTGTTGTGAGTGTCGTTGAGTTTTTGTGTGATTGATATCCTTACCCGCAACAAAGAGTCAAAGACAAATGTTGACTTCATGATGTTCTTGATTAATCTCCTGCACAAACCAAAAGATACAGGTAGTGAGTGAAGATGAGAGGGAAACAAGGGTATAGTTAGAACCTGAAAGTATAATTTCAGCGTACCTGGATAACACTGCAAGGGTTGCTGGGAAGTTAGCTGGGTACCCAGTTGTGGGCGGAGCTCTGTGTGGTCGCAGGGCCGGAGTAGCTTTGCCCTCCCTGGATTATGGGGTCAAAGTTGAAATCGATGCCCTCTCCATCCATGAGGTCGCTGTTGATGATGTAGTCAACGTCACAGTCCAAGTTCTCTGTGAACATCTCGATATCCAAGTCGGTGGGCAAGCGGTCTTGACTGGGCAGGAAGCAGCTCGGCGTACCGAACTGGCCCATCCCTGGCAGACCTCCTCCTGCATTGGCGGAGAGGCCCCCTCCGTGGTGAAGCCCCATACCTGGCAGCTGTGCATGCTGGGCTTTGAGGCCGGAGAACTGTGGAGAGTCCTGGGCCATGCCTGACAGGCTCATGCCCAGCTGAGAGTGCTGCTGCTGGAGCTGGGACTGGAGTTGAGATTGCATCCCCATGGGTGCCACAGTGTTGGGCTCAAGCCCCTTCCCCAGCAACAGCTGGTTGGGCTTGGCCTGCCCTCCCACCATGGGCCCCCCCATGCCCATCATCCCCACTCCACCCGGACTGGGCATCAGCGGATCCACCTGGGTCATCATGACATCACTGGGAGGCGGGGAGTCCGAAGTGAGCAATGCCTCCAAGCTGGAGCCTACATGCGTGCCATAGTGACCAGTCCCATGGGAGCCGGGGGTAGGCATAGGGTTGAAGAGGGAGTTGCCATAGTTTGAGGGTTTGGAGTTGTTATTGTTGCCAGATTGTGTGCCTGAGGACTGTCCCCCAATCTGGTTGGTGGCCTGGGAGAGGTTGGGTGGCTGCAGCTGACGGAATGTGGGGAACCCGGACCCCCGGGGATGCAAGGTGGAAGCGGAGGGCAGAGGGGTGGGGGGCACCATGGGGGCCGTGCTGGGACTAGCCCTTCCTTGCTGCTCTGTCATCAGCGTCAGGCCATCGATCAGGTCCAGCTCCTCCATGAGTGTCTCGGTGAGGGTTGGCGGCAGGTTGCCCGTGGAGTAGCCCAGTAGACCTTCCTCAGGCAGGTCATCCTCATCCTCCTGGCCGGGACCAATGGGGGACAGCCGGCCACTCAGGGTGCTGGCGTTGGAGCTGGTGCGTGGACGGAAGCTGGTCCACATGTCAGGATCGTCTAGGCTACCGCGGGATGAGGGGCTGCCGCTGTTCACCCCCCATTTGGGGAACTGCTGGGAGGAGTTGGGACTGTCTGCGACGCCATCGCCGTCTCCCCCGGTGGTCCCGCCCAAGCCTGCTGCTGCCTTCTTGGTCTGCTTGGCCCGCATCCGGCTCTTTAACAGTTTGCTGCTGTTGTCCATGGAGGCAGCACGGCGCCGGGGGGCTTTCCCAGTCTTGCCCCCCTCTGGATTGAGCATCCACCAGGAACTTTTGCCTGTGGACTCATTGTGAACTCTCAGGAACTTGTTATGGAGTGATAAATTGTGGCGAATTGAATTCTGAGGTATCGGGAAGGGAAAAGAAAAAGGGTTTTGTTTAACATTGGCGCCTTGTAACTTAGGAAATTATTCAACTTCATTTGATCAAAAAATATATATATATATATATATATATATATATATATTTGCCACATACACATGGCTAGCAGATGTCAATGCGAGTGTAGCCAAATACTTGTGCTTCTAGTTCAGACAATGCAGTAATATCCAACGAGTAATCTAACCTAACAATTTCACAACAATTACCTTATACACACACAAGTGTAAAGGAATGAATAAGTATATATACATAAAACAAATATATGAAATAGTGATGGTATAAAACGGCATAGGCAAGATGCAGTGGATGGTATAGAGTGCAGTATATACATATGAGATGAGTAATGTAGGTTATGTAAACATTATATGAAGTGGCATTGTTTAAAGTGGCTAGTGATACATCTATTACATCAATTTTTCCATTATGATGACCATAGATTTCAAGTAATTACTTATATTATTCTCTAACTAATGCAGTGTAATAATGTATCATGTGATCACATCAAATGGGTCTATATAACATAGTTATAACAATGTGTATAACAATAATGAAGTGCATTATAGTAAAAATCATTTTCTTTTTACCTTCCACCCTGCTGAGCTGTTGCTATCTCCTTTATCTTTGAAGTAAGGCACGGTTTTCACCATCCAGTCATATATCTGTGCCAAGGTTAAGCGCTTCTCTGGAGCGTTCTCAATAGCCTGGCTAATCAGGTCCGCGTAGGAATGGTTCCCCCATGCATTGCGCCGGGATGATCCCTTTCGGGGCGTGGCTCCACCCACTCCGGCTACAACTCCTCCCTCTGAGACCACAACTTTCTCAGGCTCACATACGATTTGCTGTTGCTCTTGCTTATCCTCGTCGGCGGGCGGGGTTCCCGCAGCGGATTCAGGTCCGTCTGCCCCCTCCGGTTTAACAGCTGAGATGTCGGGTCTGGGGAGCGGCCATGTGCACGACCGAGGTCTGCTTTGCGGCTCAAAATCTGGGTCAATCTTGGGTACCTTTGAATCCTCCATTGTAAGAGATTTTCCAAAAAAGATTTGCTTTACTTCTGAACTATTCTAAATGTTGACTACTAAGAAAAAATACTTAAAATATAAAACGCCAAAATAAATAAGTCAGACTGAAGAATCTCTAAATAAAAATAAAACAAATATATAATCTGGGGAGGTTTGTCAACACGTGTTTGTAACAGGCAAACCAAAATGTAGGCCTATTAAATCAAATGTTATTGGTCACTAACACATATTTAGCAGGTGTTATTGCCGGTGTAGCGAAATGCTTGTTATTATTATTATTATTATCTGATGAGTCTATGTTCAAACTAGATTGTCTAATAAAATTATTGTATAACCAAAAGTTCAGTATAAACTTAAACTATCGTACAAAAAAATGCAATTTTCCATCCTCTATTAAGGGGACTCGTAGAAGAAAGACACAATCTGGATACACCAATATAGCATCTGTTAATCCTGAGATTGGAGATTAGGGGACCCAAATAATCTCCTTAATAGTAACTATTATAAACCTTCCTATTTACACTGAGCAAAGAAAGGCTGTGATGAGGGTTCCTTTGTTTGTATAAAAGAACAAAGGGAACTCAGGGAGGAATGCTCACCAAAACATCTGGATTGCAATCAGAATACAATGCAATTGATGGCCCACATAACGTGTTATGGTAAAACGTTGCTGTGGGGTGTATATATATATATATCAAATTAAAAAACTTCTCAGTTTAGTTTTGGTAGTTTGTTGGAGACAATGTAAATCTATGCGAAGTTTGTGAAAAGGTGAGCTCATTAAAGGGAAAGTAGCTATACAATTATAACTATCACAACACTATAAATTGAAATGTTTATTTATTGTGTCTTCCCAATTGCCCTTTGAGTTAAAATAAAATTAAAATAGAGTCGCCCTCAAGAACATATACTTGAAAATAGCTCACAAATTAGGATTACAGTTGGTCACTGTCACAAAAGAGCGTTCGTTACAAATGGTCAACTAGCTAAATTTAACGATGCCTCGGTCTGCCCTTGTAAACAACGTGCTGTCTCGCTCCTTCGCACGTAGAAATAACCTCACGCTCCAATAGAATACTGGAGCCGATAAAAAAAGCTTAAATTCTTACAATTCTAATTGTGATATATATATGTAAACAACTAATTGATAACAAAATGCACAATACACCTAGCCGTCACTCATACCTGTGAAACAATGTCACTTTGTGGATTCATGGAGCTATAGCAATAAGATGATCAATATTTCAAGTAAAAACTATGCTATATTTGATTATCTAACCAATGCCACGTTTACTGCTGAAAATAAGTAAATACAGTAATGTTATGCTGGATGTCGTTTCTTTCCGCTACAGCATTATTACTTGGCTAGTTTAGTAATTTAAGTCGACCGACAAAAATAAATGTTGACAGCAAAACCTTACTGAACAGTATGATCATGATGGTCTGTAACAAGAATTTGAGGAAAACAATAGATCAGAAAGTCCGTGGTTTTCTGATTCAGGTTTGCACTCTCCTCCACATTGTGGACAAGCGCGTGTCGCCATCTGCCATGTTTCTCTACACCGAGGAGCGGCAGCACACGATGCTCACGCGGGCACAAACCTTCAGAATGTGCCTAACTTGAGTCAGTCCTCGTCCCCTGGATACGTTAAAGCACGGTTCGGAATCCACGGTTTCTTGAAGTTTACTCTCTTACACATCGGCTGCACTCTCAACACACCAAACGTAGTTGTGGAAATAGCGTAATAGCCACCTAGCTAGTTGGCTAACTCCAGTTATTTCGGAGTTTAAAATCCTTTCAAAAGTCGGAAAATGCCTTCAGTACCTTCCTTTGGAATTTGCCCCTTTCAGTAGATAGTTTTGCTCGACTTGTGCCCATTATGGATGTCAAAATATTCAGTCATCGTATCTATTTTTTTTGTTTTGTTTTGACTTGAGGCGAAGACTCCCTTCTGACGTCTGTTTACCACTGCCAGACAACGTGTACTGCGCTTGCGTGTTGTGGATTGCTGGGAAATGCAGTCAGTCAAGTGACGATTCAAAGCACAAGAATAAACAACGAACGACTGGCGAGCTAAAAGAGGTACTTCGGCGCTGAAAATCATGATTATGCATCACTTCATAAAGTGTAAGCACCACCTAAGCCAAAACTGGAAAGTTACCCGTGAGTTATTGTAAATCAGATTTCAGTTGACCAAGTAGTAGCGCAGACTTCTAGGTTTAGACTACAGATCTATTCAGCCCCAATCTCGTGTTGAAGTACATGCATCCCTCTTTCATTTGACATGCAAACTTTCAGCAATAGTCCCGGTGTGTCGGTGTACAGTGCATGGTCTTTAAAAAGTAGGTTGTCGACAGGTTACTTTAAGGTTGGCATTGTTGTACAGTTACATTCAAAAATAATTATTTGTGTGTCTCGGACGATCTGTGAAGAAGATTAATTTCAGTATGATAGCATTTTTTAAGAATATCAGTGCCAACATAGAAGTGCATAGAAATACAATATTTGTTAATTTAACGACGTTTTGAAGATCAGCCTAAATCTCATGGTGTGTTTATTTTAACAATAATCTGAGTGTGCACAAGAACTACAATTCCCAGTGTATTTTACAGTAGAACTTTGTTGAGTGGTTGGCCGAATAACCCTTTGGCGAATGCAGCGCGTGATGTAAACAGAATAAAAGGCTATACAGTAGAGATAGATCTATCTACAGCAAACATATACATCTGGTCTGATTTACTTTAAATCTTTATTCTGGAAACGTATACTTTTTTTGCAATAGTATAAGCCGTTCTGTAGATTTGTAAAACTTTCAAATCCCATTTTGTCAGCATGATTATTGTTTCACACTAGTTTAATTTTGGCACAATTGTTTCATTCTCTGCTATTGGTCAAAATAAACCACGATAAATGCGTTTGCTCTGCTTTGATTGGCTGCGGAACAAGAACCTTCACCACCAGTTTGCCTTTCCACTAGCTTCTATAGCCACAAAGTCCGATTCCAAAGCCACAAAGTCAGATTCCACAGCCAAAACTAGGTGAAAATTCTGTCAATGTACTCTTCAGCAAGGCACTTAACCCGAATTCCTCCTGTAAATCGCTCTTGACAAGAGCGTCTGATAAGTGACTAAAATGTTAGGTTTAAAATCAAATTTTCAGATCAATTGTATAAATAGGCGGGGTTTATGACTTGGCCATACAAGAACGACCCAATTTCTGTCTTTCCACTACATAACACAGCTACAAAGTCAGATTCCAAAGAGACAGTCTAAATTGGCTACAAACAAATTAGCATTTTGGTCTTAATTTAAGGTTAGGCATAATGTTAACAGTGTGCTTGAAAATCAGATTTTAAGAAGATCAATTTTAGAAATGGGCGGAGTTTATCCATAATTATGACTTTGTGGTTGTGTTAACTAGTGACGATCCCAGTTTATCGACTTGAGATTAGCAGCAGAAACCGAAAATGTCGGATCCCACGGTTGCAGACACTCGCCGATTAAACTCTAAACCGCAGGATCTTACAGATGCGTATGGCCCTCCAAGCAATTTTCTTGAAATCGACGTTTATGACCCACAAACTATTGGAGTCGGTCGGAACCGATTTACCACTTATGAAGTGAGAATGCAGGTGAGGAGCGCCAGTATTGAAATCGAGGCCGGTGATTTTGGCGGGGCCTAGTGTAGGTGACGCAAGTATGGTGTGGGAACATGGGTTGGGACGTGTTTTTGGAGAGACTCGACTTTTTGCTTTTCAAATGCTTAGCCTTTCACTTTGTCATGTTAAATAATAATTTCCTCATGCAGTCGTTACTAATATGGCTACCACAAACATTACATAGCCAGCATGTGAAAGGTTGTCAGGTTAGATAGTGTTTCTGCAGGTAGCCTTTGCTAGTCAGTATGTTAGGCTATAGCTAGCTTGTTTATTCAATTATGTAGGATGTGCAGGCTTTTTCTCCAACCCAGAAGAAAACCCTGCACACCCTTGGAATCCCCAGGCTCGATATTAAAGAATATTGGGACAGTTAGTACTGTGGTTATCAATCACATGTATTTATAAAGCACTTCTTACATCAGCTGATGTCACAAAGTGAAACACCCAGCCTAAAACCCCAAACAGCAAGCAATGCAGGTGTAGAAGCACAGTGGCTAGGAAAACCTCCCTAGAAAGGCCAGCACCTAGGAAGAAACCAGGCTATGAGGGGTGTTATGAGATGAGCAGACTGCCACTGGGGTGTTAAACCTTCATTGTATAGAAAGAAAGGTGTTTGAACATGAGCTCGTCTCAAATCCTAGAGCATGCTTCAACATTGGTACATTGTGGGAGACAACCTGTCTGTCTAGCAGGGTTGTCAACCTCATTCCATGGAGGGCCTAGTGTCTGGGTTTTTCACTTCAATTAAGACCTATACAACCAGGCGATGGGAGTTCCTTCCTAATTAGTGACCTTAAGTCATCAAGTTCAAGGGAGAAGTGAAAACCCACAGACACTAGGCCAGCATTTCCTAAAAATCTGTGCACCTTTTCGTTTTTTGCCCTAACACTGCACAGCTGACTCAAATGATAAACATGTCATGAATATATGGGCTGAGGGATAGACATAAGTTGGCCAGTGTATACCCATACTACTAAAGACCTCACCTAATTACCTGGCTCTCACACTGCATGGGGCGGTAAGTAGCCTAGTGGTTAGAGCGTTGGACTAGTAACCAAAAGGTACACGAATCCCTGAGCCGACAGGGTAAAAATGACTTGCCTAGTTAAATAAAGGTACAATTAAAAAAAAAAATGTTTTAATGCAACAATCTCATGGACACTCCTCTGGGTTTCCCTACTCCCAAAATATGGGGTTGTATTATGAACCATCCACTATCACTAAATACACCACGCCAGTTTCACAATTGAAAAGTGGTGTTCACAGAGTGAGACAAGATGCTGATGAAGTTATTCATTTATGAAGGGTGTAAGTACTGAAGTCTCACCATGTCACTGGAAATGCCCCCAATCTGTATTTCTGTAATTTTAATGTAGTGATTAATATAATTGTTATCACGTGCAGACAAACCTTCCCATCTTCAAACTTAAGGACTCTGTTGTGCGAAGAAGGTACAGTGATTTTGAGTGGCTGAAGAATGAGCTGGAGAGAGACAGTAAGGTAGGCTCTCACACTGCATAACTAATTGCCTGTATGTCTCACCAGTATAATGGCAATTTATTTTGTTGAATTCCTGTGTTTGTTTCTAAGTAACTTATTTACTGATAAGGGGTGCCCTTTCTACAGATTGTGGTGCCCCCTCTCCCTGGCAAAGCTTTGAAGAGACAGCTGCCCTTCCGAGGAGATGAGGGCATCTTTGAGGACTCCTTCATTGAGGAGCGGAGGGTAGGCTTGGAACAGTTTATCAACAGGTGTGTAATGTTTCTGCCAATGGTATTTCTCTCTCTCTCTCTGTATGGCTGTCTCCATTTCAATGCATTGTCAAATTAACTCTCAGCAATCTGCCTTTTGACTCCACTAATAAGCAATTATGATTGCTAATTACCTGAAACCTACTTCTTTCTCCACTATCACCAGACTCGCAGGTCATCCCCTGGCCCAGAATGAGCGCTGTCTTCACATGTTCCTTCAGGATGAGTCCATTGACCGGAACTACATTCCTGGAAAAGTACGCCAGTAGGATGGGCAGGGTTGAGTTGCCATCTAGGGAAGAGAATTGCCAGGGACCTCACGATATGATATCACGATTCTTAGGTGCTGATATTTATTGCGATTTAATGTTCCAAACATAGTGCTTATTATACACTGAGTATATAAAACATTAAGAACACCTGCTCTTTCCATTACATAAACTGACCAGGTGAAAGCTATGACCCCTTATTGATGTCACTTGTTAAATCCACTTCAATCAGTGTAGATGAAGGGGAGGAGACGGGTAAATAATGATTTTTAAGCCTAGAGACAATTGAGTTATGGATTGTGTATGTGTGCCATTCAGAGGGTGAATGGGCAAGACAAAATATTTCAGTGCTTTTTTGAATGGGGTGTAGTGTTAGGTGCCAGATGCAACACTGTTGGGTATTTCCACGCTCAACAGTTTCCCGTGTGTATCAAGAATGGTCCACCACCCAAAGGACTTCCAGCCATCTTGACTGTGGAAAGCATTGGAGTCACCATGGGCCAGCATCCCTGTGGAACGCTTTCGACACCTTGTAGAGTCCATGCCCCGACAAATTGAGGCTGTTCTGAGAGCGGGGGGGACTCAATATTAGGAAGGTGTTCCTAATTTTGGATATACTCTATGCAGAGAGACAAGCTGCAGCATGAGAGAACATGTTTTTATTAGTCAGGGAAATAAAAGTGCTGACAAAAAAAGGAGAACAAGCTAAAGGATGAAAAATACCTGCGTTTTGGCACAGATACAGCTAACTTGCGCTAGCCGACAGGGTGGCTGTGTTGGAGAGGGGTGGGGTGTGCTGGCTGTACCTAGCGGTTTCCATCTATCTCTCCCAGCAAGGGAATAGCATTTTATTTGTACACTAAATTATATATAACACACAATATGACCTCTGCTATCAAGTCTTGACTTACCTAGTACACTAATTTTGTGCTTACAAGAAGCATAATCGGGTGAAATTATATAAGATAACTTTGTATAACCTAAATGCATATTTATTGTGTAAATGTGTCTAACAGATTTCCATCCAACATTTTTACGTGAGTGAAGTACATGTCAGATGAAAATATCAGGGCTGATGGAAACGGCAAATTTGTCTGGAAAATGTCCAAATATCTACAAAACAAAATACACTAGACAACGTGGGCTCTTTTTGTATTGGTAAAATTAATGATGTGAGAAATGGCGGCGGAAACGCCTTTCTAATAACCATCTTGGAGTCACCCGATGCTATGTTGTGTGGTCCTCCCACTACGACTCGGAAAGCTTGCAGTTCATTAGGCTACAGGTGAAATAAGTTATGATGCACTTCACCGGGAGCTGAAAGTGCACGGTGATGAGCTTGATGCTCCTTTCAGATAAATACAGAGTCTTATTCTGGTGACGTGATGATCAATGCTTGGCTGCCGTTTGACAAATACAAATTTCAGTCTTATCCATAATAATATAAGTAGCCTACCCACGCTGTATCTGCAAGGTGTTGGTTAGAGCACACGTGCCAAGACCAGAGTCGGCACATTTGCTGTAAAATGCAACTTTTATTTTACAAAACCACCAGTAGAGTTGAAAAAGCGATGGAAACCCATTCAACTTGTATTTTTTTTACATGGGAATTTAACAGGAAGTCATCTTTATGTGCACTCCTTCATCACGCACAGCTTTTTATCCGCAACAGGTCAATATGATAAACGCATCTCTGGTGGGATGTGTGTTGTTTTTATGCAGATTTTAGAATATTTGCATGAGAATCTGTAGCCAATTGGATGGAAACCTGACTGGTGATGACTGTTTCTCATAATTTTAAATGTGTAAATTAAGAAGCTATAGCTTAGCAAGGGGACAAAAGGATTATGGTCTGTAATGTCAGATTACATTTTACAGTGGTTTAAGGAACCTGAACATACAGAGAACAGTATCAGAGGTTTTTGTGTCTTACAATGTCTCCCCCTCCCCCCCCCTCCCTTTTCTTTTTTTTAGGTGTGAATAAAGTAAGTTTAGTTATGCTTTTTATTCATATTAATACAATTGTGATCATTTTCCAACCGCTTTTGTGTGTGTCAATTCAGATTTGGTTTAGCGGGTTACCAATAATACATTAATGCATTTACGCTCATATCGCTTCGCTTCCCTCTTTTTCAATCAATCACTTATTCCTTTTTAAAATTTCCTTGAGTAAGTGTAACTGTTGCCATGATATGGTTGCATGCATGCATGGGGTAATATTTACAGTTCATCTTTAGTAAAATACATTACTTCCCCTTTTGGCTTAAAGGGAAATGTCACTGTTCAACTTTATATTTTATATCTACAGCACCGCAACATATTTGAAAATTATACACTTTTTTTGTAGTTAAAAAAAGTAAGTGTTTCTGATGACATCATCGGTATGCGTCATGTGATTTTAATCAATTTATGAGTAGGAATATGAAGTTCATCATTTTTGGAATGTCCCTTTAAACCAGTCATGCAGGCTTTCATGGCGGCAGTAACTGAGACCTAGAGAGCGGTATCTAACATACATTATATGAATGTATGGCTAGACCTTGCTATTGTTTTTTAATGACAGATTACATGCATTTAAGATTTGAATTACCAGTTTACATCAAAATGCTCTCATCTCCAGCACTCTAAAATCTGTCGGATGCTGTATGCTGACACTGTTAACACAATGCCTCAATCATTGACCAGTTTTTCAATTGTGATGAAAAGGAAGTCTTGATTTCAAACCTATTCTTTAGCTATAATGGAACATACCCTTGAGATCATATAAAAACATGATTTTTTTAAAGGAAGATTCCATTAACCTAGCTATTGTATCAGAGCCTAGAACTAACCTACACACTCTTACCCTTTTTTTGATAGTAGTAACTATGTTGTAGACATTGTAGAACAGTAAAGGTCTATATGCCTTTTGTTTAGACTTTAAAGTCTTGGTCTACATAAGTGTAGTGAGACTGGCAACACTAATCCTCAGATGCTAATAAGTCCATGAATACCTGTGATTTGTTTTCCTTTCTATAGCAGCCCCAGAGATGAAAATGATGTCTACTCAGCCTATCTACTCAACCCTACACCCCCTGGCTGTTTGGCTTTATCACTAGAGCCCACGCTGTCTCTTCCATAGGTGGCCCATCCTCCTAGACAACTGCATCTGCCGGAACTCTCTGTAAATACTGTGTACATATATACATATCTTATTTGTAGTTGGTCTGGGGAAGCTCTGGGGGTATTCACATGCAGAGCATTTAACTTGTAGCAGAAGCCTGAGGGTGGGGAAGGTGAATTTATAAAACGGTTGAGTTAGTAAGTTACCTTTGTGAAACATGATTTTTCTGGAGTTAAACTTGAGGCTTATTAAGTAAGTAGGCGTTGGTAATAATTATAACACTTAATTTTTGGAATGAGAAAATATTGTTTTAGTAACACAAGTTGGCTTCCTAACTCATGAATTCTGCTTGGTGAAATATAATTGTGTACATTTCTCATGTGAAAATGACAGTCTGACAAAAATACTTTCCCCTGAGCAACCAGTTTCTCAGAGATCGATCTCCGAAGGGAAACCTGGCCAACCTGACTCACCAACAAAAAGCATTCTATTACTTTCCATTAAGATTATTTTTACATTACTTGACAACTTATTTACGAATCTTGATAGAGGAATGATTCCATAGTGTAATAGAAAAAATTGCCAAGTATCAGGATCAAGTCTTGGGGACAAATATTCATTCGTACCACCTCAATGGTCATCAGACTCATTGCACTTGATGTAATAGTAGGGATCTTAACCCCATGTGTTGGGAAAACTCCCAACCAAGATTCTCGCCACCGTGGTTACAATCATTTCCAACCTCTCTCCTCTACTGCAACACTATTGTATGTTGTTGTAAATGAGAATATTTGATATCAACTTACCTGGTCAAATAAAGCTCAATCAATAACAAGAATGTCCAGCAGGATACTTATTTTGCTTACACTCGCAGATACAGGGTTGTCTTAGAAGGAAATATTATTCGGTATTTAGGTGCTTCTGTTTAATGTGTGGGTTGAGGCTCATGCAGCCGGAAATGTCTGTAATCAAGCACCAAAAACAGTTTCTGCTTCATTGTGATATGTTTCCTGAAACATCCTCGGCCTCACCTCAACTAAACTGATGGCTAGTTGCCAACCATTTCATTGGTGTTTTATGTTCATGTGTTTTTGACCATTAAAATACATAAAGGCTTTTTTCTGATTTAAATTTGTTGACCACAATGTACTGTTAGTTTATTAAACCACTGAAAATCTATCAACGGTGGTTGTCTCCTCATTTAAAAAAATATTCTGTTATTATGGCCCAATAATCTCTCACCAATTTAGTGGAAAATGCTTTCCTCAGTTATCTTTCAAACCAGTGGTCAAGAGGACAAGGCAAGAAAGCGACCAGACTAGATGGAAATAGCCATACATGGTGTAATAGTGACTTTAAAAAAGGAACTGAATGTACTACTACATTGTAGTAGATAAATAGACGTCCGTTCTATTAAAATGTAATTAGTTCCATGTGGACATTTTACCTTTGTACCTTTAAAAGGTATTGACGTTGCTTACATTCCAATGACGTCGGACAAATGATAATCTGTCTATTTCCCCGGATGACAACCAATGAGAGTTGAGTAGAGGCGGGATGTTTACACTGTTAGCCAAATAAAATACATTGGTTGTGCCACTTAGAGTAGTCATTCTAGTCACACCTTTTACAGACAGATGTTCCATCTGATCGCAGAATTTATTTCTGTGCCCTACAATTCCTCAGGTATGTAGCTATAAGTTATTTACCAAAGGCATCGAATGTAAATTGAATTAGCTACCTATGTGAACCAAATGCGACTGCTCACGGATAGGAATCAATGAACTCAGTCATTCAAGATAGGGAGATGTATAGTGAATAGCAGTAGCTGGTACGAATGTGGCAGTTATTGGTTGGTCTGCTGGACATTTTCGCGATGCCCAGCATGGCTACCACAATCCACGCGCTACTACGTTTTGTGCCAGGCTACAAGACTCGCATCGTCAGCAATAGCTAGCTGAACCCAAACGTAAATCAGACTGTCGTTGTTTTATGTAGTTAGCTAGATTAATATTTGAGTGTCGACCATTATGTATTTGACCTTTCTAGCCATCTGTACCCCTGGAATCAGGTGGGTGGCTGTTTACTTTGTTCTTTGTAAAAACACTGACCTCTGCATTACTCTATGCAAGTCTGTAGTCCGTTCACTCTTGATTGTATTAATCTTGCCTAGCTAGGTAATAATGTCCCTCCAACTACAATATATTTAAACCAAATATAGCCTTGGATATCCTATTGCTGCTTAATCTGCAAACGCAGTACTGACCGTTTCTATTGTGGAATGCTTGGCTCTATGTTAATGGTTTGCATAACTATGTTCATATTTACCTGCTGAGGCATGTCTTTTCCCGGTGTCAAAAATTTCTGTCGGGTATTTAGTTTTTATTTTTTCAGCCAAGAAACCTAACCCCCACACCTACCTTCTGTTGGGATTCCAAGTAACGTTTGCGTGTTTTAGTAAGAACTGTGACTGGAAAGACGAGTGTGAAAGAGCCCTGCTGAGAGATTCCCAGGCTGAGTAAGTTTCATCTGCTTGATACCTGTGAGTGCTCCTGGGCTGAGAGGATGGTGTTGGTAGGGTGATGAGGTAAACAGTTCTCTTGGAAGTGATCAAATGAATGGTATAAGCCTACTATAAGAGTTAACCATGTATAGAATGGGCACTCCGGAAGATCTTCCAGCCTTTTGGTGAATTGCATTATTGTGGAGACATGGGCACGTTAATAAAAAGAAAGCTGGCTGCTGATGCTCTGTTGTCGTCATGGCCCATAATTAGATTGCCCTTTTGGAGGAAAGGATCTGATGAATAGCAAATGCAGTGTGCACCAACTGGTGTCATTTCAGATGAAGTGAAGCGAGGTAACCATGGAAACACCCGTCCTGGATTCCAGGACCCGCAAATTGAACATTATGCCCTGTCTCATTCCTTAGCAAACATAGGAAAGGATTCCATTGTCATATGATGCTTGGTCTTCTGAAAGTGGCCTGTTAACTTGTTTAAATTGAATCATGAACTGTATAACTTATTTTTCTTTATTTACTAAAACTCTGAGCATGGAACAACTTGTTGTAGTCATGGCAAGACAACAATGTAGCGTTGTTGAACTCGGAAATGTCCTGGCACCTAGGCCAGATTTTCTGTCATAAATTAGTTTTACAGTGGTTGTTCTATCTTTTACAATTGTATTGAGAATAAACCTGCTTATACATGACCAGAACGACTCATTATTTCAGCTCCCACAACTTATTTCTAACACTTCGGTTAGTGTAGCCCACACACTACGCCATACTCTTTCTAGGCTACACAGACAGTGCTCTCTCTATTCAATCTGCATCGTTGAAATTCAGTTTTACAGCGTGATTGAGATTTAAAACCAATGTTCCCGCTTTAGCAGAGACCTCATTCACGGTGAACGCTGCATATGTCGGCTCAATGGGAAATTACCTTTACATTTCTATCGCGGAATCTGTAACGCTTTACAGCTTGAATAGAGCCCATAGTCATGGCAAATTTATTTCCAAGAAGGTTAGGTTTACATAACGTTGCCGATTATCCTCTTAATGGAGGAGAAAGGCCAACTCTATGCTTGATTTAGGCCTAGTTGTGATCGCAGAGTCTGGCTGGCTCAACTTCTCCTGGCTCGTATGTCAGCCTACTGATTCTAGTAGATTGAAACAAGCAGACCTTGCAATCCCATTGACTGTATCCCTATTGTCAGCCTAAAGTCAGCCATATGTTACTGTTCAAATGGTTAGCAAATGGTAAGTGCCGTGTGTGTAGTAACTGGTGACTGAGTTATTCATATTTGTTGCATTCATAGTCTATAGTCTGTACACTACAGATTGAGAACAACAACCTGAGATATGAATGTGTGTATGCTATGCAGTCACCTGTGTAGTCTGTGTTCCCTGTAGGCGTTATCTTCCGTCAGCCAAACAGAGTTGACATAGACGCTCTCTTCCTCCTGATAAGGTGTATTTCCCAGACTCAACCTTATTAAACTTGCATGGCCTCTCCGGTGTGTGTGTGTGTGCCTAGGATCAACCTGAAGCCATCGCCAGACAGGAGAGCTTTATTATGTCCAACCATGGCGCCCTAACAGTGGGCTTAGACAGCTAGACTACTCCTTCCTGTTTAACGGTAGCCGTTTTGGGCACCGTTGGATGTGGCGATTCTATTTTTCTTATGCTTCTTTAAAATTTAAATCTGTCTGATGTGTCAAGTCAGAGGCCCTTCGTCAGGTTTTTCCATTCCCCTGTCGCTCTCTCCCATGCTTTCTTTGCCAACGTTGCTGCCATTCCTCCTATTCCCCCCCCCTTTCTCCCTCTTCTCTTTTCTTATTTCTTTTCTTTGTTCTCCTATTTTAGTTTTTCTTCTGGCTGCAAATGAATGGAGTTCTTAAATCTCTCCCTTAGCTAGTGTTTCAGATTCACTATGGTCTCTGCCAAGGTCAGGGTACTGGTCAGCACTACTGCATGGCTTTCTTTCCGTGAGGGACCACCAGCCAGAGGTCGGGACAGAGCTGTCACTGTCTATGCCTAAATGGCTGTCTGCCATTATTCACTATTCAGCCAGCCTGCCTTTAGAAGCAAGTTATCCTAGTATCAGGTGGAGATCTGTAGAGAGAATGGGGTTTTACACAGGACGCATATGGGCAATTCCACATTAACAGAATGACGCTGAACCTCCTAATTTTCGCTTTAAAAGAATGCCAAACAAAAACAATTGATTGCAAAGTTAAACAAACCATACAACTCTAAGCACAATGACTACTTTTAACAGTTCCCACTGAACATTTTTCAAAAACGCATTTAATTAAAGAACGGTGCAGATGTAAAATTAATTTTTGAAAAATCTCCTCCTACTTTTTTATGTGACCACGTTTTCCAAAAGCTCAGTTAAATATCTGCCTCGAATTAAGATTCAAAGATGTCAGAAAGAATGGTGTGTCAGCTACAACATGACACCTTGAGATTGAAAAAATCTATTTTGGTTATTGAACTACTAAGTGAAGTAGATTAACACCCGGTAACAGAATGACATCATGGGTCCCTGTTCTGTACAGAAATGCATAATTATGAATGTCATTCTCTTCATGGTGATGTATCCTGAACAGGTACACAAAGGTAGAAAAATGTAATATCCTCCTTTGCATGTTTGGATATTATTCTACACACTGGCTTTTATTCTAATGAGCTCTGTTCCCAGGTACAGATCTGTACCAATCAGGTTTGTTTCTGGATCAAAAAGGGCCTTAGATGGTTGTCGTGGTAGTGGAGAGTGCCAATGTTCTCGGTTGGTCGTTGTCGTGGCAAAATCTGACATTTTAGCATTTTTAGGCCAATTCCTTTTCTATTTTTTTTTTTGCTGTCTTAAATCGAATTTCCTGCGATTCTACATTCTGCCATGGAGCTGAGATTTATTTTGTTGTTGCTGTTTTAAAGCTAGTTTCCTGCAATACTATGCACTTTGCCATGGATAATGTTCTTTTTTCCTCAAAAATAACAAAATGCTAAATTCATTTAGTTTTTAGTTTTTTTAATTCTCCCTGACTATCTTTTATATAGATTGGATCTGAAATAGTAATGCCCTGTGTGAAAAAGTAATTGTAATACACTCAATAACTGGTTTTGCCACCTTTAGCTACAATGACTTCAACCAAACGCTTCCTGTAGTTGTTGATCAGTCTCTCACATCGCTGTGGAGGACTTTTTGCCCACTCTTACATGCAGAACTGCTTTAACTCAGTGACATGTATGGGTTTTCAAGCAACAAATGTGAAATTTTGGAATGGCCTTGTCAAAGTCCAGACCTAATTCCAATTTGAGAAGTTGTAACAGGACAAGGAATGAGCAGTTCATGCTTGAAAACCCACAAATGTCACTGAGTTAAAGCAGTTCTTCATCCAAGAGTGGGCTGTGATAAACTCTTCAGTGTCTGGGCTTGTCCTTCAAAATCACTCCTGTTGTGTGTGTGTGTGTGTGTGTGTGAGCTGTCTTCTTGGGTATGATGATACAAGCTTGGCACACCTGTATTTGGGGAGTTTCTCCTGTTCTTCTCTGTAGATCGTCTCAAGCTCTGTCAGGTTGGATGGGGAGTGTTGCCACACAGCTATTTTCAGGTCTCTCCAGACATGTTTGATCGGGTTCAAGTCCTGGCTCTGGCTGGGCCACTCAAGGACATTCAGAGACTTGTCCCGAAGCCAAGACAACGTTGGAATGGCTATGTGCTCAGGGTCATTGTGCTGTTGGAAGGTGAACCTTCGCCCCAGTCTGAGGTCCTGAGCGCTCTGGGGCAGGTTTTCATCAAGGGTCTCTCTGTACTTTTCTCCCTTCATCTTTCCCTCAATCCTGACTAGTCTCCCAGTCCCTGCCGCTGAAAAACATCCCCACAGCATGCTGCTGCCACCACCATGCTTCACCATGGTGATGGTGCCATGTTTCCTCCAGACGTGACACTTGGCATTCAGTCCAAAGAGTTAAATCTTGGTTTCGTCAGACCAGAGAATCTTGTTTCTCATGGTCTGAGAGTCCTTTTAGGTGCCTTTTTGGCAAACTCCCAAGTGGCTGTCATGTGCCTTTTGCTGAGGAGTGGCTTCCATTTGGCCACTCTACCATAAAGGCCTGATTGGTGGAGTGCTGCAAAGATGGTTGACCTTCTGGAAGGTTCTCCCATCTCCACAGAGGAACTCTGGAGCTCTGTCAGAGTGACCATCGGGTTCTTGTTCACCTTCCTGACGGAGGCCCTTGTCCCCAGATTGCACAGTTTGGCCGGACGGCCAGCTCTAGGAAGAGTCTTGGTGGTTCCAAACTTCTTCCATTTAATAATGATGGAGGCGACTGTGATCTTGGGGATCTTCAATGCTGCAGAAATGTTTTGGTACCCTTCCCTAGATATGTGCTTCGACACAATCATGTCTGAGATCTAAGAACCATTCCTTTGACCTCATGGCTTTGTTTTTTTGCTCTGACATGCACTGTCAACTGTGGGACCTTTTATATAGACAGGTGTGTGCCTTTCCAAATCATGACCAATAAATTGAATTTACCACAGTTGGATTCCAATCAAGTGATTGAAACATCTCAAGGATAATCAATGAAACAGGATGCACCTGAGCTCAATTTCAAGTCTCATAGCATGGGGTGGCAGGTAGCCTAGGTGGTTATAGCTTTGGACTTGTATCCGAAAGGTTGCAAGATCGAATCCCTGAGCTGACAAGGTAAGAATCTGTCGTTCTGCCCCTGAACAAGGTAGTTAACCTACTGTTCCTAGGCCGTCATTGAAAATAAGAATGTGTTCTGAACTGACTTGCCTAGTTAAATAAAGGTTTTTAAAAAAGGGTCTGAATATTTACATAAATATGATATTTAAGTTTTTTATTTTGAATAAATTTGTAAAACATTCTAAACCTGTTTTTGCTTGTCATTATGGGGGATTTTGTGTGTGTGGATTGATGAGGGGAAATAAGGCTGCAATGTAAAGAAGAATTGGAAAAAGTCAAGGGGTCTGAATACTTTATGTATGCAGCGTATTTGATTTATTTCTCCTCCTCCCCAGCCGGCTGTAAGAAGATCCTTCATCTCCTCTTGACTTGGTGACCTGCTGTCCTACCATGGTTGAGAAGCTAGCTTCCTTTGGTAAGATGCTGCTCAGGCGGCGAGCGCTGGACTGTAACCAGGAAGAGAGCCACTTCGCCCGCTGCCTGAGCACACTGGACCTGATAGCCCTGGGGGTGGGCTCCACTCTGGGGGCCGGCGTCTATTTGCTGGCTGGAGAGGTGGCCAGGGAGAAGGCCGGCCCAGCCATCGTGCTCTGCTTCCTCATCGCAGCGCTCTCCTCCGTCCTTGCTGGTCTGTGTTATGCTGAGTTTGGTGCCCGTGTGCCAAAGACTGGTTCAGCCTACATGTACAGCTATGTGACAGTAGGGGAGATCTGGGCCTTCATCACTGGTTGGAACCTCATCCTCTCCTATGTCATAGGTGAGTCAGAAGTGGGAGTTAGAGAAAATTAGGGATTTTTGAGATTAAGAAGGGATGCGATTCAAAATGGGGGGAGGGAACGTTTGATTTGTTTGTATCTTATAAAGTTGCAAGAAACACATTTGAGGTTGAAACAGGATATGAGAGGTGCAATGATAAATCTCTTGAAATTTTTCCTCATAACTCTAAGCAGGGATATTACTGCAATACCCAAGACAGTCAATTGAGATGATCAGCAATTATGAGAAGCTGAATAATTAAGATTCTGTTGAGGACTTGAGCTGAAGCGGTTTTACAGGCAGATTGGTCCTCTAGAAGGATTGCCTCTTGACAGAAGGGCCGTTGAAAGTGTGACTCCAACTTCTGTCATTATAAATCTCTTCCTCTCGCTCCCTTCCTCTTCTCTCCCTCTTTCAGGCACAGCCAGTGTTTCTCGGGCCTGGAGCTCCACCTTTGACAACCTGGTTGAACAGAGGATCTCAGACTTCTTCAGAGCCTCCATGTCCATCAAGGTCCCTGGGAAGATTCTGGCTGAATACCCAGACCTCTTCGCCCTCATCCTGATCTTGCTGCTCACTGGTGAGGCTCTCATTTAACATAACTCTGAACACATTTGAAAGCATTATACACACCCTCAGCGAAAATACAGCTACAATAATAGGGCTCTTCATTCCTGCCTTAGGGCATGCGAAGATTTCCCATTCAGTGTAACATTATGATTGGCTGTGCTTGGTGCTGCCCACGTCTGTGGCCCTGACACTTTGCCAACACCCACACAGGCCTGCTGGCGTTTGGCGTGAGTGAGTCGGCCCTGGTGAACAAGATCTTCACGGGGGTCAACCTGGTGGTGCTGGGCTTCGTCATCATCTCAGGACTGGTGAAGGGAGACCGTACTAACTGGAACCTCACTGTCGAGTACTTTGTCAACACGTCCAACATCACTGATACAGAGTGAGTCACCAATCAGCCAGCAGACAGACAGAAGAGTTCATGAGGAGTGGTTTATTAAGCAGGAATATTGTTTTAAAATCAGCCCAAGGGTGTAGTTGAATATATGAGCCTGTTTACAAAAATATATTAACTCCTTTAGAGACATCAACCATTAGGGATACCAGTTCTCTTCCTGAAGACTGAATATGAAATTATCTTTCTCTTTGCCGTTTTTCTTTATTTTCCAGGCTACTTCAATAACTTTATTAAACAATAATTATAACCAGTCCCCTGCTCTTTCTTTGTCCAGGATCATTAAAGAGAAGTTTGGCAATGGGGGTTTTGCTCCATTCGGCTTCAGTGGAGTCCTTTCTGGTGCAGCAACTTGCTTCTATGCCTTTGTGGGTTTCGACTGCATCGCAACCACAAGTAGGCAATTTCCTCTCGTCTCTTGACACCAATGATTTACACACAACATTAAGAACACCGTAATATTGAGTGGCACGGCACCCCCTGCTTTTGCCTTCAGAACAGTATGAAAATGTATTCTCTGGATAAGAGCGTCCCCTTAATGGCGAAAAAGTCCATGTAAAATCTACCTGTGGTTGACGACTGTCAAATCTAAACAGTCTCAATCTTTTTCCACAGGTGAAGAGGCCAAGAACCCCATGCGTTCCATCCCCATCGGTATCGTGGCTTCTCTGCTCATCTGTTTTTTTGCCTACTTCGGGGTGTCTGCAGCCCTCACTCTCATGATGCCCTACTACCTGCTGAACAAAGAGAGCCCGCTGCCAGAGGCCTTCAAGTATGTGCACTGGGACCCTGCCCGCTACATCGTGGCTGTGGGCTCCCTCTGTGCACTCTCCACCAGGTGACTGACAGACAGTTTCCCATAGAGACTTCCTCATGGCCTTGTGTGCACTTCTATCAAAGGTTGAAAGGCACCCAGATGGCAGGCTATTTTTGGTTAGATATTTATTTCTGGGTTTGAACAGATGTTTATTTTCATATACTGTGCTTTCAATTCATTTTTTGTTTGTAATTATTTGCAGGCAAAGGAATGGACACAAATTATGATGTGGAATATATGAACCCAAAAGTGTTTGTTTCATGTGTTAACTTATATTTCGGGGTCATTCAGTGTCTGTGGACTGTCCAGCGACATGGCTGGCCTCTGTGTGATGGCGACTACTGTGTCTGAGTCTTTCTCTCTTTTCCCTGTCCAGTTTACTGGGCTCAATGTTCCCCATGCCCCGTGTAATCTATGCCATGGCTGAGGACGGCCTGCTCTTCCGTTTCCTCTCAAAGATGAACATCAAAACCAAGACCCCCCTGTTAGCCACCATCGTGTCGGGTATTGTAGCAGGTAAGCTTAGCGCATGCTTTACTAAGTATCTCCTTTGTGCACCAACATTTTGTTTTCTGTCAACTGTTTAGCTGCTACTCTATGCTGCTTAGAATTTAAACGTATTCTTTCTTTCGGCAGCCCTGATGGCATTCCTGTTTGATCTGGCTGCCCTGGTGGACCTGATGTCGATAGGAACTCTCCTGGCATACACACTAGTGGCTGTGTGCGTGCTTATCCTCAGGTTAGCACAGAGGATTTTAGCTAACACACTTTTTTCTTATTTTTAAGAGTCAGGTACAAACAACTCTTTGCTGTAAATGAAAATGTTCTCAGTCAACGTAACTAGTGAAGTAAGGGTTGACTGAATTCTACCTACAGTTGAAGTCGGAAGTTTACATCCACTTAGGTTGGAATCATTAAAACTTATTTTTCAACCACTCCACAAATGTCTTGTTAACAAACTATAGTTTTGGCAAGTCGGTTAGGACATCTACTTTGTGCATGACACAAGTAATTTTTCCAACAATTGTTTACAGACAGATTATTTCACTTATAATTCCCTGTATCACAATTCCAGTGGGTCAGAAGTTTACATACATTAAATTGACTGTGCCTTTAAACAGCTTGGAAAATTCCAGAAAATGATGTCATGGCTTTCGAAGCTTTTGATAGGCAAATTGACATAATTTGAGTCAATAGGAGGTGTACCTGTGGATTTATTTCAAGGCCTACCTTCAAACTCAGTGCCTCTTTGCTTGACATCATGGAAAAATCAAAAGAAATCATCAGCCAAGACCTCAGGGGGAAAAAAGTAGACCTCCACAACTCTGGTTCATCCTTGGGAGCAATTTCCAAACACCTGAAGGTACCACGTTCATCTGTACAAACAATAGTATGCAAGTATAAACACCATGGGACCACGCAGCCATCATACCGCTCAGGAAGGAGACGCATTCTGTCTCCTAGAGATGAACGTATTGTGGTGCGAAAAGTGCAAATCAATCCCAGAACAACAGCAAAGGACCATGTGAAGATGCTGGAGGAAACAGGTACAAAAGTAGCTATATCCACAGTAAAACGAGTCCTATATCGACATAACCTGAAAGGCCGCTCAGCAAGGAAGAAGCCACCTCTCCAAAACCGCCATTAAAAAAGACAGACTACGGTTTGCAACTGCACACAGGAGCAAAGATTTAACTTTTTGGAGAAATGTCCTCTGGTTTGATGAAACAAAAATAGAACTGTTTGGCCATAATGACCATCGTTATGTTTGGAGGAAAAAGGGGGAGGCTTGCAAGCCGAAGAATACCATCCAAACCGTGAAGCACGGGGTGGCAGCATCATGTTGTGGGGGTGCTTTACTGCAGGAGGGACTGGTGCACTTCACAAAATAGATGGCATCATGAGGGAGGAAAATTATGTGGATATATTGAAGCAACATCTCAAAACATCAATCTGGAAGTTAAAGCTTGGTCGCAAATGGGTCTTCCAAATGGACAATGACCCCAAGCACTCACTCAGTTCCACCAGCTCTGTCAGGAGGAATGGGCCAAAATTCGCCCAACTTATTGGGGGAAACTTGTGGAAGGCTACTTGAAACATTTCACCCAAGTTAAACCATTTAAAGCCAATGCTACCAAATACTAATTGAGTGTATGTGAACTTCTGACCTACTGGGAATGCGATGAAATAAATCATTCTCTCTACTATTATTCTGACATTTCACATTCTTAAAATAAAGTGGTGATCCTAACTGTCCTAAGACAGGGAATTTTTACAAGGATTAAATGTCTGGAATTGTGAAGAACTATGTAAACTTCCGACTTCAACTATATGTGTATTTGTTCTCAGGTACCAACCGGGCACCCTGGGTGTCAGTAGTGCCAGTGAGAAGCTGGTGGAGCTAGTGGGTCTGCAGAGGGCAGCCATGGTAGAGGGGGACAGTGGGGATGAGTTTGGCCAAGAGAGTGAGGGGGAGACCAGGCCTCTCAGGGAGCGGTTCATCCTCAAGATGCTGCTGGTGCCCAGCTGTGACGTCCCAACCAAGACCTCCGGGCTCATCGTCTACATCACTACCGCTGTCATCTGTGAGTCTCCCCCTTTTGACAGGGTGAAGTGTTGATGGTGTTTAAAGCTATATTTAAGTGGGCCGTTTTTGAGAGGGTTGGCATACTGAAAGCAGATGTCTGATAATGCAAATGAGAGAATACATTGAAATGATTTAATAAGATTCCACTATACATGCTAAGTTAACAATCTCTTCTCTCTTTAGCTGTGGTGTTTACCCTGCTGTGCATAGTGCTGTCTGTGTGTGGGGTAGAGGTGGTGAGTGGCCACCCAGTGTGGGTCACCATATGTGCGATACTGGCCTTCCTCTCCTTCCTGTGTGTGGTCATCATATGGAGACAGCCCCCGAGCAGACAGTCACTCACCTTTAAGGTATGATGGGAGTTTTCAGTCACATGACTCATTTCACATAATTTTTCTTGAGAAACCAGTTCCCGTTTACTAAAGTTTTCCTCATTCTCCTGGTAACCAATTGGTCTGTCTGTACTTGGATCATCAGCTCTTCGCATAAAAGTGAATTTGAAAATATTTTGTAGTTGTTAGACTTAAATATGTCCAGTGTGTGGTTTAATGTACAAAATAAACATTTTGATTCCCTTCAGGTACCCCTACTCCCAGTGTTGCCATTGGTCAGTATCTTTGTCAACATTTACCTCATGATGCAGCTGGATGGGCCAACGTGGTGTCGCTTTGCAGTGTGGATGACTATTGGTTAGTGAGATTGCCACCCCTATTATTTATTTGCCTCTTGCGCCTATCTGTGTTACACAACTTTGTGTTACGCAAGTACAGTGCGTCAGTGAGGTTTACCTTTGGCATGCTGTAGTTTATCACTGTTTAAATCAGTTTTTCTTCCTTCCTTCTTCCTTCTTCCCTCTCTCTACTAGGTTTTATCATCTACTTTGGTTACGGGATTAAGAACAGCTCAGAGGCCACACCCAACCGCGGTAAATTTGAGCCAGTCCTCCGATCAAAGAGCCCCAACTTCCTGGCAGAGGATGACAATGAGGTGGAAGGAATGATGCCTTAGAGGAGAATAGTGGTAGAGTAGATGGTATTTGCCCCAACGACATATGACGCAAGCCTTGAACAGGAGCACATTCTTATATTTGTTTTTTAACTGTCTGGGAATTGTGCCACAATAGACTCTTAACTTTCTGTCTTATTCTTCTTCTGAAATTGATTAAATTAATGTTTTCCCTCATCAATCTACACACAATAATGAAAAAGCAAAAACATTTTTTTAGAAATGTTTTGCAAATTTATTTTAAAAAACAACAATACCTTATTTACCCTTTGCTATGAGACTCGGAATTGAGCTCAGGTGCATCCTGTTTCCCTTGATCATCGTTGAGATGTTTCTACAACTTGATTGGAGTCTACCTGTGGTAAATTCAATTGATTGGACATTATTTGGAAAAGCACACACGTCTATATATGGTCCCACAGTTGACAGTGTGGAAGAAGTTTGGAACCACTTAGGCTCTTCCTAGATCTGGCCGACCGGCCAAACTGAGCAATCGGGGGAGAAGGGCCTTGATCAGGGAGGTGACCAAGAACCCAATGGTCACTCTGACAGAGCTCCAGAATTCCTCTGTGGAGATGGGAGAACCTTCCAGAAGGACCACCATCTCTGCAGCACTCCACCAATCAGGCCTTTATGGTAGAATGGCCAGATGGAAGCCACTCTTCAGTAAAAGGCATATGAAGTTTGCCTAAAAGCACCTAAAGGACTCTCAGACCATGAGAAACAAGATTCTCTGGTCTGATGAATCCAAGATTTAACTCTTTGGCCTGAATGCCAAGCGTCACGTCTGGAGGAAACCTGGCACCATCCCTACGGTGGAGCATTGTGGTGGCAGCATCATGCTGTGAAGATGTTTTTCAGCAGCAGGGACTGGGAGACTAGTCAGGATCGAGGGAAAGATGAAGGGAGAAAAGTACAGGGAGATCCTTGACGAAAACCTGCTCCAGAGCGCTCAGGACTTTAGACTGGGGCAAAGGTTCACCTTCCAAGAGAACAACGACCCTAAGCACACAGTCAAGACAATGCTGGAGTCGCTTCGGGACAAGTCTCTGAATGTCCTTGAGTGGCTAAGCCAGAGCCCGGACTTGAACCTGATCGAACATCTCTGGAGAGATCAGAAAATAGCTGTGCAGTGACACTCTCCATCCAACCTGACACAATTTGAGAGGATCTGCAGAGAAGAATGGGAGAAACTCTCCAAATACAGGTGTGCCAAGCTTATAGCGTCATACCCAAGATGATGCAAAGGTGCACAAAGGTGCTTCAACAAAGTACTGAGTAAAGGGCCTGAATCCTTATGTAAATGTGATGATTATTTTACATTTTAGGAAAAAAAAGAGAAAAAAATTAAACCTGTTTTTGCTTTGTCATTATGTGGTATTGAGGGGATCATTTATTTTAAATCCATTTTAGTATAAGGATGTAACAATGTGGAGAAGGTCAAGGGGTCCGAATACTTTCCGAATGCACTGTATATACTCTGTCAACATGAACTTGCCCCATTTCTGCATATCGAAATGTTGAAAGGGTTCTTTGTATCAATGATGATGTCATTTAGGTGGTACAAATGGTAAGGAAACAGAGTTTCTCCACTTTAACATGTTATTCTAGTGCCTGGTTGTTTCTGCCTCAATTCAGCCATTTTCCCCCAAATGACATCTGATCTCTAGTGTCTTTGCCCTGTGAGTCAGTAAGCACATCAACAGTGTACGTGGTGTTGCGTGTCCTTCTGTCCATGTAGGTCAATCACTATGGTTTTTTTGTGTTCTTTGAGGACAGGCAATACCAAGCAGAGTGTCAAACAACCCCAGAACTCACTGTCTGCACTATAGAGAGATGATTGACAATTAAATTGTCAGAATTGACAGTCCTTACCCAAAAGTTCAAATTTTGAATATTCTTTTAAACAATCATTTATATAATTTTGTTGAAACATTTATACAGAAACATGCATGTATATTTTTGTTGGATACATATATATATTTATGTATGTTAAAATGTTTTTTATTTTTAAGAGCTGCCCAAATAATTATTCGGTTTAAAATTATGCTCTTAAAGGTAGAGATTGTGTTATGAGAGAAATAACTTATTTTTGTACCATGATGATATACAATCTCTACCAAATAGAGAGAGATGTCTGTAGGAAGGTACACAGAGAGAGAGAGAGAGAGAGGGGGGAGGGGGTTGTATATTCAGCCCAAAACTGACACTGGTGAAAGGCAGAGAAGGGATTCCAATACATGAACCTAGTATAACTTCTAGAGTTGCATTAAAAGGCTTTCAGGTTACATTTCTGTTCGAAGGTCTTATGCTTGTGGTACATGTTACCCACCTGACTGGTTCCATGTATAATTGTGTCATTGAAAGAGGGGCCTGGGTTTTAATCGCTAACTCTGAGTGTCTAACTGAATGTAGTAATAACTTGAACTGAAAAGCCCACCAGCCTCAGTCAAGTTTTGTTTATAGAAACTTTGTGTGGTGTTGTTTACATCAACTTTTTTCTGTTTAACTATGTGCCTCAGTCTACATTTCAGTTGCTCACTTCAAGGGTATGAAACTGTCATTTGTATTCTATGCCCGTTTGATGTGGAAATTGTCTCCACAGATTATCAATTACAATTGATATCCGCCATTATTGGTATCAAATGAAGATTTTAAGGTCGAGACAGTCCGGTCTTATTGAAAAATAGGCTAGAAAACAAACTACAAATAGCTGTGAGTGAAAGTGGGGATATTTTCAGACTGTCATTGTTTCTAAGAAAACGACTTTGAAAGGAGAGGTTATGATATCATTAACAATGAATATCGTTTGTGCTTGACTTTCTCCATTCTCTCTGTTTTGAGCTTTTACAATGTTATTGTCAGTTGAACTGTTTACTTTCAAGTACATGTGTATAGCGGGCCAGAAGGTCGAGGTTTCGAGGCCTGCTCCCTACCATGGCTAAGTGGTGCGCACTGGACCCTCTGTCGTGCACATACCACAGGCCTTCTTGCTTAATTAATTCTTTCTGTTTGGCCTGCTTGTTTTGTTACAGTCCTTTAACCATTTTAAATGGTTCCAAAAGGCTCAAAGCTTGTTACAGCGTCATGTTGCAAAGCCTTGCAGATTACACAAGTGTCTCTGTACAATGTTTTGTGGAGTAAGTTACATTATTTTTAACAGACATAACCTTGAGGTCATCAGAACAGTATTTAACTAAATTAAATAGATTGTGTACTGACAGTTTCATGACCATTTGTATTCTTACACAAGAGAACATGTACTATTTAAACTATTTTATATCTGTAAATGTGTCAAGAGAAATTACTGTCTAAATGTTTTGTAAGTAAATTTGAATCATCCAAAATGAAAACTGATTTCTGGCTTAATTTTCAATTATAATTTCCCCGACTTTCTGTAAAAGGTTGCTTCAACACAAATTATCCAAATGTATGTTGTTTATTACCTTGGTGTCATAACTTGTTCAATCAAAATGGAATCTTATGGCAAGACTTCAACTCCCAGACATACTTTGTTGTGGTGTATTTTCGTTTCCTATGTTGACAGCCAGCTGATTTCCCGTGTCTTTAAATGTCCTGCCATTATTCTTCAACAAGCAGCAGCTAGGTTCGATGGTTTTCTGACCAAAAGAAACCCTCGAACATTGGATACTTTTAACCATTGGGATGCGTAGCTAAATATTTAAGTACTTGTTTTATACTGGTACAGTCTTCGAAACTGTGAGGTTATTAGTAAGATTAAGAGTAGAGATATCGCTGTTTGTCTTTTCTGTTCCGCTTTTCTGCCGCAGTCCGATATTTTCAGCTAACCTTAGCTAGCTTTTTTGATTTTAGCCAGGTAACTAGCTAGCTAATAAGTTAACTTTACATTTCTGTCATGAGCTTCTTCAATCAAACGTAATCGTTAGTGAAGTTTGTTTTCTTCAAGAAACCAACCTTGTAAATTGCCACAACCTAGAAGTAACGTTAGCTAGTTAACTTAGCTCATTGCTAGCTAGCCATGTTACTAGTTACATATTGTCAAGCAGTAGTGGAGGGTTTTCAGTAAAACTCGTCATTGAGGTTAAAGCAACGAGTTTAGAGCCATCTAACTAATGTGTTTGTGAATGTAATAGCTAACTAAGTATTCGTGTTGGCAAGCTACTGAAGCTAGCTAGCTAATTTCTAGCCAAATGCTAGCTAAATAGCGACTGTCTAGCAGTGAGTGTATGATTGCTAGACGGTGGTTGATTGGGCAGATAAGCTTCTAGCCTCCATCGTTCGCAGGTGTCACGAACGGGCGAATATAGCAACCGATTTGTTCACGTTGTCAGCGCGCTTGAGAAGGTGCTAGGCTGTTGAAAGCAGAGAAGGAAAGGGGTGAGAGTAGTAAAACGCACACAGTGCTCTTTATGCCAGGGGGTTGGCCCGGTCTCAACCAGCGAAGCGCAGTACACTCGGTTCTGTTCAGATCGGCTTCAGAACCATGACAACTGCAAGGGATCTCGATATGGTGAGTTTTGCAACCCAACACAATCTTTACTGCATAAGATCCAATGCTGTACCCCGTATGTCTAACATTAAAATGGTTACAATGCATGTTATGTTTTCCATTTTTAAATTGAACCTTGATTTAACTAGGCAAGTCAATTAAGAACAAATTCTTATTTACAATGACGGCCTACACCGGCCAAACCCGGACACCACCTAGCCCATTGTGCGCTGCCCGGTGGGGCTCCCAATATGATACAGCCTGGATTCGAACCACAGTGTCTAGTGATGCCTCTAACACTGAGATGCAGTGCCTTAGACTGCTGCGCCACTCGGGAGCCCAATTGTACAGCTATTCTCACAAACAGAATAGCTTTTTTCTGTAATCACCATCTGTCAAACTACATTTTGAGATTGACCCACATTTATTCTAGAGGTAAGCCTTAATTGATTGTCTTCCTATCACAAAATCACCCATTTTGGATGCTGTTATTCTCCAAACAAACCCAGTTGACATGTGTAAAGGCAAAGGACCTTGTCCATGGCACTGTTGTGTTAAATCAGGGATGAAGAGGAGATTGATTGTAGGGATTGAGGAGAACCAGTCAATTTGAAATCACAAACGATCTCAAATCAATGAAATGGCTGATAGGCTACTCTAGGCTGCCTGCCCTGTTGTACCAATGCCAGCTTGTAGTGCTCTAGAGTTATTGTCCACTTCTGCAAATATTTTGTTCATATTTACATTATTTTGGCAGACGCTATTATCCAGAGTGACTTAGTAGAAATACGACCTTAGCAAAAAGTGCCTCTCTGTTTCCAATGCACACATGTGTTGCACAGACCTTTTCTGTTACTTCAAAGCTGAGTTTTTGAAGTTAATGTTTCTCTTGATTGGATAGTCTAAGAGGATATCCTTGGTTAAAAAAAGAACCAAGGGCGGCTAGGCAGATTCGAGTTTGTTTTGTTTGGTTGAGGATAAAAGGGAAGAAGGGGGGGGGCTTGTTAATGATGACTTTGGTATCTAACCCCACTCTGAGGTTATGCAGTGCATAGGGGAGGGACTTCCTCTGCTTAGTAGGGTTGGCGTGTTTGTAAACAGCTCAGTGTAGGACTATCCTGACGATACACCTTGTGGCACAGATTCTTTGTTCTGGCTTCCCCGATTTACCACCAGAAAGTTTAGGGACAAATGAACATATTTTATTATGTGGGGGAATTACCCATTCAATTTTTACCATCACTTTGATATTGGTATCCAAAATATGATAGTGTTTGTAATGGTAGGATATTTGTCATGATTTCCAAGCCATTTGTTGGATTGTGGTGGGATACCAATATCTACTCTGATGAAGTTTGTGTGCGCAGTGTGTTACGATCTGTCAACTGATGGAGAGAATCAGAGGGGTGGAGTGTGGCTTCCGGCCATAGGCTAATGATGCTTCAGAGCTTTTTTCACTATTAGAGGTCTTGACCTGGGGCTGCTGCCACCGCAGGAGGGAAGGCTATGAGCCAGGGGTCTCTTCCTGTGTAGGAGCTTACGTGTATGCTTAAGGCTACTTACTGGTAGCGGATATTTTATGATTGTCGAATTGATGAGTTTATAATAGATGCCCGTTTACATAGCCTACATGGAGCATCTGACAGTAACCTCTGAGTTGCACTACTTCATTTGAAATGCTGTTTCTTTCCCTATTTCCCAAATGGATTTCAATACCCGTACAACTTACTATTTTGGAGAAATCATAGTTCACCACATAATTAGTTGTGTGGGGGGGGGTTCTTCATTTATTCTCTGTGGCATTTGGGATTTGACTCATTGCAGAACCCTGAACAACCTGCCTTACCTTCATTTGTTGTCCTCATTTGGTTTTCAATGAGAGCATTTATTCCCAGCCAAACTCTGCGCAAACACCATGTTGATGATGTAATCCTTAGACCAAGGAGCGATTGAAATCTATGAAAGAAAATGCAATTACCCAAGTCTCCTAAAAAGAAACTTCCTTTTGGATTCTGTAAATGACTGACTAACAGATGAAATGGTCCCCTTTTTTTCCTTATTTTTTTGCCTTTTTAAGGTTAAGTTGCAAGTACAATTAGTGCAACAGCATGGCCAACACTTTTGCTTCAATTTATTTTAAATGGGTTCATTTAGTGAACTGGGTGGGTACAAAGAAGAGCAGGGAAAACTCCCCAGCCCCCTCCCTCCTTCACACACACCACTATGCCCCTGGGTTACGCATTGGCCATGTAAATTTAATAACGGGGCCCAGGGCTGTCTGGGACACCTGGGGTTATCGCATTAGGCCGACAGCCCAGAGAGAGGAGCTGCCCACAGCGCTGAAGGCCCACTTCATTCCCCCCCCCAGCTCCACCCTTATCTGTGCATTGTTCTGCTATAGGGGCTCACTTCACAACAAGCTCAGTCCTCTCTGAAGGAAGCAGCCCAGTCAAACGGGGCAGAGATCTGCACCAGAGAAATCTAATTAGACAGGAATGTCAATTTCGGTGCAGGCTTCCGAGGGTCATCTCATGTCATTCGAGGTGAGAGAAAACGGACGGATTCCATGTGATTAGGCTAAGCTACATGCTTCTCATTGCTCGACGGGGTGTAAGTGTAGACTGTATAATTCTGACTTTGTGTGATTTTTGTAGAGCCATGTGTAGGATTATTAAGATGTTTTATTTTGGTGATTTTTCAGGTGAATCTGCGTCTTATCCTGGTCAGTGGGAAGACACAAGACTTTATCTTCTCCCCCAACGACTCGGCCATGGACATCGCCAAGCACGTCTTCGATAACTGGCCCTTGGGTGAGTTTGTGCATTTTGGGACGTGAATCATGGAACAGCCACAACACTGTCTTTTTATATTGAGTTGTATTGCAGAATTAATCAGGTAAATTTGCAACTTTCTTAATTCTTCTTAGTCTATGTCGGATTTAAAAACATGCTTTCTGTCTCTTGTCACGGGGACCACATTCCAGTTATTATAGGGACAGTTGTTACACAATGCCTTGGCTCTCCACACTCCACCTTCAAACCACTGATGATGGCAGCCATGTTTGTGTGTTCAACCACTGCAGGAAGTCTATGTCTGAGTGGCTGTCTGGCGCTAGTGATATTAGACTGCTTCTGAGTGTTGCTCTAATGTTGTTGTCTCATCTCTGCATCAGGATGGGAGGAGGAGCAGGTGGGCAGTGCCAGCATCCTGCGCCTCATCTTCCAGGGACGCTTCCTGCATGGCAGCGTCACACTTGGCGGTACTTGATGAACCCTCCCTTTTTTTTAAAATATACATACATACATACCGGGCTAAAATACACTAGGGAATACTGTATGTCCTTTGAAATGAAGTCTGATTTAAAACATGCCACAGTTGAGGACATGTCATCAAAGATCAATATTTTTTTTTTTTAATTTTACCCAATTTTGTGGTATCCAATTGTTAGTAACTATCTTGTCTCATCGTTACAACTCCCACTCGGGAGAGACGAAGGTCGAAAGCCATGCGTCCTCCGAAACACAACCCAACCAAGCCGCACTGCTTCTTAACACAGCACGCATCCAATCCGGAAGCCAGCCAATGTGTCGGAGGAAACACCGTGACCTGGTCAGCGTGCACTGCACCCGGCCCGCCACAGGAGTCGCTAGTGCGCGATGAGACAAGGATATCCATACCTGCCAAACCCTCCCTAACCCGGACGACACTCGGCCGATTGTGCGTCACCCCATGGACCTCCCGGTCGCGGCCGGCTGCGACAGAGCCTGGGCTCGAACCCAGAGTCTCTGGTGGCCTTAGACCACTGCGCTCCCGGGAGGCCCCTAGAATGGACATTCTGAGCATGCTTACTAATTCCAAAATTAAAGAGGATTATCTTGTGATTATATATTCTGCATATGAATTGTTCATTGTCTGTCCTTTTTGTTTTCAAAGCTTTAAAGCTGCCCCCTGGCCGAACAACTGTCATGCACTTGGTTGCCAGAGAGACCCTGCCAGAACCTAACTCCCATGGTGAGAACCTTTCTCTCGCACTCTCTGGTTGTCTGACTCATCTCATCACCTAGCTGACATGGACCAGTGGTGGGAAAACGTACCCAATTGTCTACTTAAGTAAAGGTTAAAATATCAAAACAAACTCTGAACCAATTACATTAATTTGGGGACAGGTTGAAAAGCATTAAATATTTATGGCAATTTGGCTCGATAGCTTGCACTTGCTAGCTAATTTGTCCTATTTAGCTAGCTTGCTGTTGCTAGCTAATTTGTCCTGGGATATAAACATTGAGTTATTTTACCTGAAATGCACAAGTTCCTCTACTCCGACAATTAATCCACACAAACGGTCAACCGACTTGTTTCTAGTCATCTCTCCTCCTTCTAGTCTTTTTCTTCTCTTGACTTTATATTGCGATTGGCAACTTTCATAAATTAGGTGCATTACCGCCACGGACCTCATTCGTCTTTCAGTCACCCACGTGGGTAAAACCAGTATGGAGATGGCACCTGGGTACCTGCTTCTATAAACCAATGAGGAGATGGGAGAGGCAGGTCTTGCAGCGTGATCTGTGTCACAAATAGAACTGACTTCTATTTTAGCCCTTGGCCACGCAGACGCTCGTGAGCAGTGTGGGTGCAATAATTGAATAATATAGATTTCTAAATATATTTTGCAGTGCACGTAATGCGAGCGGTGTTGTCAGCCAGTATTTGGTTTTAAATAAACTTAGGTATCAAAAGTAAACGTAATTAGTGAAATATACTTAAGTATCAAAAGTCTAAAGCAAACCAGATGGCACCATTTTCTAAATTTACAGATAGCCAGGGGCATACTCCAACACTCAGACATAATTAGTCACTTTACCTCTACCTACATGTACATATTACCTCGACTAACCGGTGCCTCCGCACATTGACTCTGTACCGGTACCCCCTGTATATAGTTGTGTTTATTATATTGTTGCTCTTTAATTATTTATTATTCTATTCTATTTTATTTATTTTTTACTTCAGTTTGAGTAAATACTTTCTTAACACTTATTTTTCTTAACGGCAGTGTTGGTTAAGGGCTTGTAAGGAAGCATTTCCCTAAGCATTTCACCTGTTGTATTCGGCGCATGTGACATACGATTTGATAATTTACAAACAAAGTATGTGTGTGTAGTGAGTCTGCCAGTTCAGAGGAGATAGGGATGACCAGGGATGTTCTGTTGATAAGTGCTTGAATTGGACCATTTTTCTGTCCTACTAAGCATTCAAAATGTAATTTTTGGATGTCAGGGAATTTATGGAGTAAAAAGTACATTCTTTTCTTTAGGAATGTAGTGAACTAAATTATAAAAAAATAATACATGTACAGATACCAAAAAAATACTACTTAAGTAGTACTTTAAAGTATTTTTTACTTAAGTACTTAACACCAGTGTCAGGGACACTGTTGAGCTGTAATTGCTACAGCTGTAGGCCTTATTGTCCCTTTAAACCTGAAAGCTTGGTGTGATATTTTCTCTTTCGTTGTCTGATGTCAAGTTTCTTTGTATCGTCCTCTTTGTAGGTCAGCGTAACCGGGAGAAGATCACAGAGAGCAACTGCTGTCTGCTCTTGTAAAAACAACAAACAACAATCCTTTCACTCCCCTCCCCCACATTCATCCTATGCTCGGCTTCTGTCTGCCCGTCAACCCTGGATTTGTGGAGATCACAGGAAGATGGGTCACAGAGCTGTCAGCGGGCGGTCTGTTGCACGTGTTTGTTGCACTCTGGCCCAATCCATGGCTTAGGAATTATGTAGGTTTTTTTTCATGCCAATTTATTCAAATCGATTTTCTTTTGTTCACCCTTTTGCCAAATTTTGCCTTTCCTTCTCTCTGTTGTAAAATCATGTTAAGAATTTGTACATATAATATCTGTGGTTACCCAGGAGGAGCATATATCCTGTGTAGCCAGGGGGGGATATACAGGTTTTGAAGACTCACCTTACAAAGAAACACCAACAAACTCTTTGGAACTTTGACCCGTACTGTGCATACAGTTGTTTGCATTACCCCTGAAGACTCGGCATAGTTTGCTCCATGTGTCTTTCTGCTAATGAAATGGAAGTTCCCACGGGTTTGGCACTTAACCGGTTTGTTTATTTGAAAGTGTGTCTTTGTAAGTTTTATGTATGGTCTTAATCTTCCCTTCCCGTCTTAGAGGAAGAGATTCATTTCCTACTGTTATACAAAGTGCCGTCCCCCCCACCCGATGTAGACTGTGTACAGTAGTTGCCTCATACTGGCAGGGAGTGTTTAGTCTGCCATAGCACCAGTGGACTGGAGTGGTGCATCTTTCTGTGCCATGGGCCACACGTGTTCGTTCTTGGACCAACACTCTCAAAATTGTAAATGGACAGCTGTGTCAACACCTGAGTGGATGTGTGTGATATTGTCGTGTTGGATCACCTCCTTGAGGATGAACTGGTTTAGCTAGATGAAGAATCTAAACTAACTCCTACGTGTCCTCCCCCTGGTTGTAAAGCCTTGCTTTCTTTTTTTTCTCCTTTTTTAAACTGAGTGAAAATATTTTGAAGGAGTGCTTCTGAGTGACCATTTTGTGTCATTCTGAATGGCTTACGTCTCTGATCAACATGACCGTTTAGACTGTACCACACCCAGTCTCATGAGGAAGCCCTGTATCCTCGCCACTCCCCGTCTGACCTGAGTGAGGAGTAAGGGAATCGACGCCAGGAGCCAGTCAACCGTGAGGTGGTGGTGGTGGGAGGGCTTCCTACAGGACATAAGGGCTAGAGGCATGGGAGGGAGGGAGCAAGGGCTTGGTGAGGGTACCGGCTGGAAAATGAGGAAATTATGTATTTTTACCCCCTTTGTTTGGATGCTGTCTGTTTTTGCCTTTTTGATTTATTCTGTAATCATATTAATATTGTATTTTTTTTAAATCTTGTATTGTTTATTCTGTTTTTGTCTGACTCCTGTTAATTGAATACTTTTCGTTCCAGGGGTTGTATGTATATGTCTGGGAATGTAGATCATGTTCTGTGTGTTCGTGGATGGGCTGGGGAAATGTCTGTGTAGTGCGACAGTATGGCTGCATTAACACAGGCAGCCCAATTCGGAGATATATATATATTTCAGTTATTGGCCTTGGTATTTTTTGACCAAAAAGCTCTGAAAAAGATTTTATGTGAGAGGTCAAAAGACCAGTTAGTGGAGAAAAAAATATCAGAAATGGGCTGCCTACGTAAACCCAGCCGTAGTGTTTTAGAGTGTGTAATGGGTGTGTGTTTTGTCAGGTGTGTGTGTGTGTGTGTGTGTGTGTGTGTGCTCGTGCGCCTAAATACTGAGTGAGTGTGTGGGTGAGAACTGTGGGATAGTTATGCAGGTGGTTGAGTAGGAGGGCAGATTGGTCTTGGGTGGCAGTGGTTTCCATGGAAACAGTGTGGTTCCTTCCTTTGAGTGAGTCTTTTGGTTAGTGTTTGTCAACCAATGTCACTGCTATGAAATTTATCTCAATGTGAATAAATGTAAAAAATAAAAAGTGATCTGCTTTAAGGTATTGTAAATGAATAAACATCTTTAAATATTACTTGTTTTTTTTACTAAAAGGAACAGGGGAGTAGAAATCAAGTTAGTTAAGCAGTGTTGGGGAGTAATGAACTACATGTTGTTCAACTTGTAATTTAATTACATTTTGCAGTAGCTTGGTGGTAGTTGAACTAAATTCTAATCTAGGTAGTGTGTTCAATAGTTTGTTACTTTTTTGCCGTGAAGCTAACTACTGGAACAACACTACCTTTTAGCTAAAACATGAGTGAAGTAGGCAATCACTTCCTTTATTTTGTCGTCAGACCTGCCTTATTCTCATTTGAAACATTTTCTTACATTTACATTTAAGTCATTTAGCAGACGCTCTTATCCAGAGCGACTTACAAATTGGTGAATTCACCTTCTGACATTTTCTTAACGTAAGACCCCAAGGTGATCTGTTCTTGCAATTTGTAGTCTGACGGCTCAGATTTTGTTTTCAGGAAATAGTTTGGCTGTATTGAACTACTTTTTCAAAGTAATTTTTAAAAAGTCAACCATATTTCTAAAGGGTAGCTTAAATTCTTTCTGTGGGAAGTAATTGGTAGCTTGAATTATGTTTTCAGAGTATCTTCCCCAACACTGTAGTTAGGCATGTGGCTTGCCTCTGGGTGGCAGTGTTGTGTAGATACTCAATACTCTCGCTGTGTATATTACTCTTCCAACATCAAGTTCCATACTGGTAAGATTAATACCTCTTTTGCCATCCTATAAGGGCAAAATATTGATGTTGGCTGTTATATAAACAGTTTCCCTCTGACTAATAATGATTGGCTGGTGTTATCTATTATTCAAAGGTTCTTTTGCAATGAAATGGTTAAGTCGTAGACTGATGGTTTCTCTCCGGTATCACATACATGACATGAACAAAGGATAAGAACGAGTGACTGATGGATCACTGTATGTGGACTTGCATAACTAAAATGTAATCGGTCACCAGATTGGTTTTAGAATGTGTTCAAAGAGTCATATTAATGTTTCTTCCGGTGTTGGAAATAAGTTTGGGCCTTTGGATTCTGTCTGAGACTTAGACCCCATATAAAATGCTTTGCATGTCGTGATGATTGAGTCGTAACGTTTGGTTGAGCTGTTATTATTCGATATGTTCTCTCCCGTCTGTTTTGGAAAAATCTGGTTATGACGCATAGCCAAAAGAACTCCAGGTTTCCAGTTGACGTTGGCGATAAACGTCAAGCCCCCGGAATTATTCTAAAACCTAGTGCCGTTCTTAATCTTTTTAAATCAAACTACTTGTCCTTCCATGCTTCTGCTCATGTCTCTGTCTGGCAGCTTCTAGTTTTCTGTCTGGCAGTGGATTTAGTAAGAACACACAGAGGGAAGATGAGCAAGATGGTCATGAGAGGGGTCTGAACTGTGAGGTGATAACCAGAAACTGACCTGGACACAGGGAAGCAGCATCTGTTGAAAGCATTGCTACTCAAAACTGTTTCAGGATGAATAACTTTGCGGTATTGCATGAGCCGGGGCACGTGCGGTCAGTCAGTCGAGTGTGTTAGAGTGGGCCCCGATCCAGGGTTAACAACCAAGAGAAACGGAACCACACAGTTCAGCTGGGCCATCTCTTGGGGTGTTGTGCTATGCTGCTGTGGGGTTGGTAATGGGGATAGGGGAAGTCTAGCTGCCGTACCCAGCTTACTCTGACATTGGCTGGGGACTCTTTGCAGGGAAGCTGTGATGTGGCGCAGCGGAGGACTGTCTTTCTAGAGATTTCTGAGGCCCTGGGAGAGCCATCTCTCTTTTCCCCTCTGCCTGGGCTCTATCTGTTTCTCACACTCCTCCTCCTGCCTTTCTCCCTCTCTCTCTCAGAGGCCCTCTGCAGGCACTCTGGGTAATAGGTGTGTCAACATCATAAAAGTGATAGATGTGTAAGGCTGTTCACCGGCAGGGGGGTTGTGACTTAGAAATGTTTTTTTCCTCTGTTTTTTAAGCCTACCAGAATCCCTTTCCCCCTTCTTGCTTCTGGCTAGTGCAGAGCCTTTTTGCCTTGTCAGTCCCACTTATATTAAAACCAGCTGTGAATGCACACAAACACACACACATGCATACACACACACACAGTTGAGCACAGGCTGAGGACAGGCTACTGATACCACAGACTCTGGGCTTGTCCATTTTTAAATGTTTTAATCTGTCAGGCTTTCTGTACAGTCTGGTTAGTCAGACAGTAGTGGGAGAAAGCCAGATGGGATGTGTCGCTGTCTGTGAAAGGGGTTGTACACTTGTGCCTATTTGTTAAGGTGTGTGCATTTATTCGTCTGTTTCTTTCTATAAACCAGAAACCCACTGAGAGTGGAGTTATGAGAGTTCAGTAGGCCAATATGAAAACACACACACATCCACCACACACCCACACACACGGCGGGGTGTCAATGAGGGAATGAGTGTTCACACACTGACTTCAGTAGTCTTTCTCCTCTCTTCACTCCCATCTCCAATCATCCCCTCTCCTCCTAATTGGAAAAATTACCTCATTTCATATGACTCCTTCATTCCACATGAACAGACCGACACTAGACAGAAGTCAGGGACAGGACGTGGAGTTCGTCCGGGCGTGTGAAGGGGGAAGGGTATGGCAATCAACATAGTCCTACTGTTTTCACAGCCAATAAGCAACGGCACCACTGTAGAACTGTCAAACACAAGGCAGCATTTCGCTACATCATTTTTTCCTTTGGCCGTTGATTTTACCAGATGGTCCCTTGTGCTCTATAGCATGCCACTGTAAAAAGGGGCAGGCCAGAGCAGGGGGGCTTGACAACAATATAGCCTCTGTACCTCACAAAGCAGGGGTGACCAGGTGAGAATGAGAGAGAGTAGTCTAAAGAGAGCAAATACAGAGGAGGGGAGCCCCGCCTGAGACATCCTGAGATTTAATCTGTTGCTCCCACACGTTTCTAGACCGATTAATCAACAATAAAGCGAATATAAACCATTATGTACGCTTGCCTCCTTGTGGTCTCTTCTGTTTCAATCTCACAGTCTTCTGTCTTCCTGCCTCAGACTCACTCTCATACACAACACATTTAGATCCTCTCAGATCACATCATTCGGTCCTGCTTATGTACTGCACTAATGTACAAGCATGCTTTTAAATGAAATTCCTTTACTCTGCTTTTAGGGATTTTCTTCTTAGTCTTGAACCCCAACCAGCGTATTAAGAGTATTATAAAACAGGTGGTTTGAGCCCTGAATGCTGATTGGCTAACAGTCGTGGTATATCAGACCTTATACCAAGGATATGACAAAGCATTTATTTTTACTTCTCTAATTACGTTGGTAACCAGTTTATAATAGCAATAAGGCATCTCGGGGGTTTGTGATACATGGCCACAAGAACAGCCCTTCACTGCATATATCACACCACCTTGGGCCTTTTTGCTTAACTATCATCCATCCCATTGACAGTAACCCCCACCACACACACATGTGCATAGGAAAGTAGAAATGAACAGAGGAAAGGAAGATATGTCATAGGTTAAACGGATAGCAATACAGTGCATTCAGAAAGTATTCAGACCCCTTCCCCTTTTCCAAGAATGATCAATGGAAACAGGATGCACCTGAGCTCAATTTCAAGTTTCATAGCAAAGGGTCTGAATACTTATGTAAATAAGGTATTTCTATCTTTAATTTTTTATAAATTTGCAAAAATGTCTAAAAACCTGTTTTTGCTTTGTTATTATGGGGTATTGTGTGTAGATTGACGAGGGGGGAAAAAAACAATTTAATCCATTTTAGAATAAGGCTGAAACATAACAAAATGTGGAAAAAGTCAAGGGGTCTGAATACTTTTTGAATGCACAATATATCATGGCCAGGATAAGAGCCACGTCAAGCCTCTTTGGATGAATTGATTTGCTGAAGATAATAAATTAGCGCTGGTGTTAGTGGAAGTATGACTATTAGCAGTGGTATTAGTGATCATTTGAGATTGAATAGTAATCTCTGCCAAGAAAGAGTCCTCTATGGGTTCCCCACCTCACTAGGGACTGGCGATCAAAATACAAATAGGGCCGGTTGATGTTTTTCTACAGTAACATTTTTCCAGAGATTTGTTTGGATTATTTGGCTTGGCTCTCTGTATGCTCATTGTTAGAGCAGGGTGAGCGGTCACTTTAGGGGACTGGTTTCTAGCCAAACTCTTTCTCTGGCTTCCCTTGAAATGAAAGGATTTTAAAAAAGATAGGAGGAAAAACATTGTAAAGATTTTTTTTTAAAGAGGAGCTGGGCCAAAACTTGGTGACTGCATGCCTTCCAGAGTGGTTCAGAATTATAAATGATCAGTTCCCTCTGGCAGCTTTACTTCTTGACCATCTTTGTGTTTGATTATACTTTAGTTATCGACGTTGAATTAGTTAGCTTAATCAAAACAGTTCAGCAGTTTTGGTCAACCGTGAATTGTAAATGTATCCATTGTCGGTTTTAGAAGCCAACCAATGGATGCTTGTTATGGTTCTGCTCCATCAAACAGCCATGATCTTTCAATATAAGGACAGTATACATTTTCAGTATAGATATTCTGACAGCTGTTGTTGTTGGTTTACATAAATCTTACCACAAAAGAACATTGTTTAATGCTGATTTATGATAAGTCATATTTCTCTCCAGCTTTGATTATATGACATTCGTTACATCTCTGGTCTGCTGTCATGAATATGTATCTTTAATGGCTTCCATTTGGTTCATATTTGCATTTTCTCATCCCTCTGTTTTCCTTTCGTGATGGTGATGATGATTTATGAATGGGTGGCTCTGGTTTCTGCATCTCCTCAGTGGCTCAGACACTCAACTCCCGAGGCACCTGAAAGATGAGTAGTATTGGTAAGGCGCTGTTTGTTTGAAGTTTGGTGTCCATATCATGTCTATGACTGTTTAGTCGATGTGCTAATTGTGTTTTGGATCAATGGACTCAAAGGGGATGAGAAGTGACCTAATCTGGGCATGTGCCCATCTCTTTAATACCTTCCTCATCCACTGACCTACACAGTGGTGCTGTGAGACCCGACTGGACCATAGACATATATGAAACTGGACTCAAACCGCCTGGCCAAAATAGTCTATGACACCATTCCAACCAACTAATCCCAGTTGCGTGAGTATTTGAGAGCGTTTCCAAATACTGTGAAATTGTGTGTGTTCTGTGTGTGTGAGAAAGTGGGTGTCTCCCTCCAGTATGTAATTAAGTACATGTTTTTATATGTTTATGGGTGTTTGCACAGTATCTGCAAACATTGATGCTGTATTTCATTTTTATTGATTGCCTTTATCTAAGTGAGAGATCATAAGGGGTTCGCTGTCAGGTGGGGGTAAGATCCGGAGGTCTGCCCATTGCCCAACCATTTTACACTACATTACTGCTCTTATCCACACTAATGGGCTCTCTTGGTGGGATTCCCAATGGTGATGAGGATTTAAATACCTGGCCCCTCGCCCACCACAGCTGTGCATGGATACATTTTGGCTGCATGTCTGCTGTAGGCATTATGATGCCATTTATCAAGTTGTTCCATCAAACTCCAAACCGGCATGAGAGTACCAATGAATCAAACTCCCCCTGTTCATTTTAAACGGGATTCCCATCCAATGTACAGTGTATGGGGATTGACTTGAGTCCAATGATGAACCCTTATGGATCCACAATGGATTGGTCTGGTTGTGTGTGGTCTGACTTTGCAGTGACTGACCGTATTGGTTGCATCGGGTCAACACAGAGTCAAGACATGGGCCGTCCTAACCTTGGCCGAGTTGAATCTGACATCTCAGCATCTCCATCAGAGGGTATAATTTCACTGTTAGTCTACACCTGTTGTTTATGACACGTGACAAATAAAAACCGGCATTGATTCAGATGAGGGAGTGTAGGGAGCCAGCGGGTTTAAGGACAAGGTTGGACGCTACTGAGATCCACCCGGCTTCACTAAGGTCCTGTGTTGCATTGTTGAATATCCTCTGCAGTTTCCTGGTGTTACAGCCAAAGAAAAGGGCAAAAACAACACTTGGAAGATGAATAAAGAAAACGAAAGGGTAGAGGATGGAAAGCGTCCCAAAAGAGAAAAGAGTGCGAAAAAGAGAGGGTGGGAAAGGTGAGTATCAGGGGAGGGAAAGTGATAGAGAGAGAACGGCGCTGAGAGTATGCTGCATCTCATTACTGAGTAAAGGGAGAAGACACTGTCCCTGAGGAGTTTGGTCTCTATTCTTCATCTGTGTGCTATGCTGATTCCCTGTGCCTGGGTCTCTGGGCTGGGAAGGCTGATTCAGGGACGGGTCTCCATGGCTCAGCATGAGGCCCATCTGTCTGTCACGTGGAGTCTGGGCGACTCATGAAAAGAAACATCAATATCTAACAACACGGAGCCAGCTGAAGTGAATTCCGCCGTCCCTCGTTCCAGCACCACCACATAAAACTCCCTCTTGCTTGTTCCGTGTACTGTTTACTCCAGAGCTATTTGTTATTCCGTTTGATGCTGTGTCTCTCCAACCAGTCTCTCTGTTTACATCCGTCTGCTCAGCATTATTTATGACATCAACAGATGGATTTGATAAAGCAGGGGGGATTTGTTAGAGTACTTTAATTGGAACTATGTTGTAGTCAATGAAGCAATACATACTGACCTCCATGTGAACTAGCAGTGAGTGTTCATACCTCTTGTCTCTGTCGGTCTGTCTGAGGGTTCTGTCCTGCTGGGCCTCAGAGGCTGGGAAGCCAGCAGCGGGTGCAGGGAAGCAGGAGCCAGTGGTGCTGATAGCAGCAACAAGTAAAGGTCACGTTGACTGTATATTTCTGCCGAGCTGTGGATATTATGATTTCATGACAGCAGGTTTGTGTTTGGGTTCTTCACAGGTCTCCGTTTATGGAGACTGAGAGAGAGGATGAACCAGATCGATCCCTGTTTTTGTCTGTTCTCTCAGAGTGTGCGTTGTGGGTAAAAGGACATCTGGGAATTGTTGGGGAGTAAACTGAGTTAAACATGGTGGATCTGGTGAACCAACGCTCTTTTTAAGCAAGCACACCAGTCAAGTTCTTCCACAGGCCGATCTCGTCAAACTATTTCTGTATGCTTCTCGCTTTGTGCGCAGGGGGCATTGTCCACAAACTGTTGCCACAAATTTGGAAGCACAGAATTGTCTAGAATGTCATTGTATGCTGTAGCATTAAGATTTCCCTTCACTGGAACTAAGGACCCTGATCCATGAAAAACAGCCCCAGACCATTATTCCTTCTCCACCAATCTTTACAGTTGGCACTATGCATTGGGGCAGGTAGCGTTCTCCTGGCATCCGCCAATCCCAGATTCTTCTGTCGGACTGATACAGTATATGGTGAAGGGTGATTCATCACTCCAGAGGACACGTTTACACTGCTCCAGAGTCCGGCAAGCTTTACACCCCTCCAGCCAATGCTTGGTGTGGCGCATTGTGATTTTAGGCTTATGTTGGGCTGCTCAGCCATGGAAACCCATGTCATGAAGCTTCAGACGAACAGTTATTGTGCTGATGTTGCTTCCAGAGGCAGTTTGGAACTCGGTGGTGAGTGTTACAGATGATTTTTATGCGCTTCAGCACTCAGCGGTCACATTTTGTGAGCTTGTGCTGTCTACCCCTTCGAGGCTAGGCAGGGCATAATTTGAACAAACTGACATGTTGGAAAGGTGGCATCCTATGACGGTGCCACGTTGAAAGTGACACTTCAGTAAGGCCATTCTACTGCCAATGTTTTGTCTATGGAGATTGCATGGCTGTGTGCTCAATTTTATACACCTGTCAGCATCGGGTGTGGCTGAAATAGCCAAATCCACTAATGTGAAGGAGTGTCCACATACGTTTGTATATATAGTGTAACTTAATGACATCTTATTCCAACTTGTGCTCAGAATAGGAAAACAGAAATTATGCACGTCCACATGTGGCACCAACCTGGTCTCAGAGCATTTCGTATTATTCTGTACGTAAATCCAAGACACTCCATTTGGTATGATATGTGATGTTTGGTATGGTTAGATAAGACAGATGGTTAATTAAGGCAAAAACAAAAGGAGGGTGGATGGGTGGGCATATATTACATGTGTAACCTAAGTAACCTACTGTCTTTATCAGTGACTGAAATGCACTGTATACAAAATTGTGTACAATGTCCATAGGCACAAAAAAGGTTGAAGTTGAAAGTGTAACAACATAACACATTCTTTCATCTTGTACTGCTTCTCTAATCTTGTACTGTTCAAACCATTTTAATTTTGGTTACTTAAGACAGAAACAATAGGAGGGAGATTGGTCAGGAAGGAAGAATGGGCGTATAATGCAAATGTAGAGCAACCCAAAGGTTGTGTGTTTGAATCTCATAACAGAACATAACAGAACTTTAGCATTTTCGCTAAATAGCGACATTGCAACTACTTACTACTTTTTAGCTACTTTGCAATTAGCTAACCATTCTACCAAACCATAACCTTAACCCCTTTAACCGAACTCCTAAACTTAACCCTAACCCGAAGCCTAGCAAACGTTAGCCACCTAGCTAGAATTCGTAACATATCATACATTTTGCAAATTCATAACATATTGTACATTTTGAAAATTTGGACATATCATACTAATTATAATTCGTAACATATTTTACGAAATGGGTGATGGACATCCACAAAATAATTTATATCATACTAAATGGAGTATCTCGGATTTATGTACAAAATAATACGAAATGCTCTGACACCAGGTTGGTGGCACGGGAGCTGAGCAAAAAGAAAAGCTAGTCAAAATATACAATACTCACAAAAGAAAGCAGACATTCACTTTCTTTTTCTAGAAGGTCTAAGCACCCTTTTAGCAATGATGGTCAGTGGTTTTCAAGGAAAGGTGAAGAAGTGAACCGTGGCAGCCTGACACTGAAATGATTGTCATGGGTCACTAATAAGAAATGTTGCATATTATATGACAGCTGGTTCTGATTTGGCTTCTCCCTACAGGTTAAGCAGACTGGGTCCTGGAGGAGGTCAATGGCTGCAGTCTGCAGACCTCTGTCATGCTGCCTGAGACCCTGCAGGCCAAGTTGATTGATTCACTGTCCCCTTATACACACGGTTTATCCTCTCCGTCTGTCCCCAAGGTGCCGAACGGACCCACTCGGTCTCCTAAATGCGATTCAAACTCACAAATACCTAACAATTAACATTGCATGAATGAGAGAGAGGGAGAGATGGAGGGATAAAGAGAAAGAAAGTATGCTTAAATTGGCCCATTTGTAAGTATGTATAGTCTCTGTTGAATAAGAGCATATTTGATGTGGAAGAGCCAAGTGATTAGAGGGGTGAATGGAGGTTGAACTTAAACACTGAGACACAGCTGCAGCCCAGCCTCTCTGTCTTGGTCCTTGGCCTGGCCTAGTGCCTGCAGTTCTGTCAGCCCGTGCCTCAAATGGTAGTATTCACAGACGAGTGTCAGCGACAGGGAGTCTGCAAGCCGTCTACAGCCCTGCTAGCAGCCTGGGCAGCAAAGTTACAGGAATTTTACTACACTAGAGCAGGAAGAAAGAGTGGATAGGAGACATTTATTGTAAACACTGCTTGTTTTTTTTGTGACAGGCAAATGAAAAGTACATTTTTTTGTGTGTAGTACATGATTTTGTATACAGTGCCTTTCAATCATAGATCAAGAGGGGGGCGGCAGGGTAGCCTAGTGGTTAGAGCGTTGGACTAGAAACCGAAAGGTTGCAAGTTCAAATACCCGAGCTGACAAAGCTACCTAAGGGTTTTGTTTTCTAAGCTCATCACAAATAACTTTAGCAACTGTTACAACTACAATTTAGCTACTTTGCAACTACTTAGCATGTTAGCTAACCCTTCCCCTAACCTTAACCATTTAACCTAACTCCTAAACCTAACCCTTTCACTTCTTAGCTAGCATGTTAACTAACCTTGACCCCGAACCCTAACCTTAATCCAAAGCCAAGCTAACATTAGCCACCCAGCTAGTCTAGCTAATGTTAGCAATAACACATTGGAATTTGTCTCATGTACATGAATGCATTATGAAGAAAGAAAATCATGTAATAAGCACAAAATGCATTGTGATGAAAATCGTGTAATACACACAAAAAAGTCAATTTTTTTGTGTGCCTGTCACAAATTTCAAATAAGTAATTTGTGTCTATTTCACAACAAGGTGTGAAAGTGTGTTGATTATCCAGATCTATGTTTACAGTGATGCCAGTTTTACTCTGTTTTCAAAATGTAATGGTTTGTTGGTCAGTCATGGTTTGATTGATTTCATGCCAGGTAAAGCACTCCGATGCAATAGTGAGAAAGTGACAGAAATGCAGATGTGTTTGGCTGTAAAGTTGACAATGGCAGATATGGCTCTGAATCAGTCACTTGCAGTACTTATTCCCACACTGTCTAACCTCTCTCCCTCTCTATTTCTCTCTCTCTTCCTCTCTCCTGTCTTCTCTCCTTGGTGTGACTATTTGGAAGGCAGCAGCCTGTGGATGTGAGGTGGAAATGAAGAATTAGCTGTCTGAATTTGGAGGATTAGCTGTCTTTTAAATCCATCACTTTTAAGTGCACACACATGCATAGAACACACACACACACACACACACACACACTGCACTTGTTTCATAGTTGCACAGATTGAGACATGTATAGGGTGTTCTGCTTTTGTTCCTGGTACAGATTCGCTATTACTAACCCCCCCCCTTGATAATGTTTTTTTTAAGCTTCTCCCAAAAAGATTCCTGCTGTCAGAGTCGAGGCTGTTGTTTGTCAGTTGGCTATTAATACCACCAAGATAAGTTTGCAATTAAACAATTGTTGTTGCAGTGTTTTGTCACAGGGATGATTTCGTGTGTCGGGGCCTTTGGAGCACCGAGCCACCTCCCGTCGGATGGATTTATCTATAGGCCTCAATCAGCGATGGATTCAAATCTGGTCTAAACAATAGCTTCAATAACCTAATGGGTCAGGGATGAGAACTGTTGGAATTCTATTAGACCTAGTGTTGCCTCATCTCCCTGTCACTGATTCAAAGGAGACCACTGCTCCACAAAAACACAGGTCAGGCCCATGGAGAAGCAGTAGTGAGAGTATTATCCTCCACTTAAATTAGTTTCATGCCACATGGAAAGTGTCTGCTTCTGACACTGGGAGTGAGGGAATTCTTTGTTTCCGTGGTGTTTATAGGCTTAAACAGAGATTCGGACAGCCTCGCCTTTCTTTGAGCTCTCTGATTGCTTTAAAGTCCCGTCTACGGCTCCACTGTTCCAGCACTCATGGCCGGGGACCAGAACAGGCCGCCTTGTGAAGTGAAGAGGAAGAAACCCAATAAAAAAAGTCTGCCTGCCAAAACCTCAGTGAATTCCTGATGAAGGAAAGAATGCAGCAGGAAAATAAGCCACGTTACCATTCCTTCTCATTTCCCCCTCACTCCTTCCCTTTTTTGATAAACACAAATCCTTCCCTGTGCCTCCCCGCTCGCTCCTCTTCCTCACTCAACTCCTCATTCACTTGCACAGTTCTGGCAGAGTCTAGGAGAACCATGAAATCCCTCAAGTCCAGTCCAGATCTCTGGCAGAGAGAGAGATGTTGAAAAAAAATAGTTCCACTTGCATTTGAGATCTCAGTAATAGTTAAACATATGCGCTCATCCACTGATAGTTTATCCATTGTTGGAAAGTTTAATTTGTCTTACTGACCCTCTACGAGAAGTGTTAGAGGGTAAATAGGATAGGGTGTGTCGAGTGATTGACTGAAACAGGGCCTGTGTATTAGCCTAGCTGTTTCTCTTTATTCCCCAGCCTGGCAGTAGAGTATTGCAGAGGAAATGTCTTGTTATGGAGCTTCAGAGATGTTACGCAGATGGCTGTTTGGTTTCCTCATGTGATTAATGTCAGTTGATTAACCCTGGTTGGGGGCTGGGGAGCAGAGATGGGTAGCTCTACAGCTGCCGATATGACTGAATGATCTGGTAGCAAACGTCCTTGCTCTGTTTGTCAGAACTGGGTTTGGACTGTCTCCATTGAGCATACAGGGAGAGAGAGGGGTGGGTTAGGGGGATTCTGCACTGTCCTTCTATGTAACTTTATGTTGATTAAATCACTTCATACTTCAGCAGCTTCACTGCATGGATTTCTTTCTAAAGTCCTCCCTCACTGTTTTGTGGAACTAATTGGGAGTGAGAGGTGAGTTGAAGTACACACACATATTTCCCCTCACCCCCCATGAGTTCCAGTGTGTGGCCACTAAAATATCTGCCTGTCATCGAGTCTGCTCGGTTACCTGGCAACATCCATTGTTCCGGTGGGAGTGCCTCCAGAGAGTGGGTGGGGGTTGATAACATTCCAGGACATTCCATTGAGGACTCAGGTGCCTCCCTCGGCCAGGCTCATAGCTCCGTAGCGTGTATGTGCTGAAGGACAGGTGTGCTGGTGCGCTGTGCTCTCTGAGCCTTGAAGGGAAAAACCACGCAACCACACCCACTAAAGCCCGTCTGATTCAACTTCTTACTCATAGAGACATGATGTCAATGTGGATATTTAGGGCCAAATATGGACATGTGCAGGTTTAAGGAAGGACTTGATGAAGGAGACAAGGCAGTTAATCTTCTCAAAAACACTCTGCAATATACATCACCTGTCAGTATGGAATCTGTGTGCAGAGGGGAGGACAGGGCAATGCATTAAGAGAGGGCTGAAAGTGAACCTGAAAAGTTCACCTCGAGGTCTGCAGTAAATATTCAAACCTGTTTACCAAACGTTTTGTGGTAGATTTGCTCCTTTCGGCTCAATTACTTGAGTGTTTTTTCTCTCTCTCTCCCTCTTGTGGATACAGGTTTTTGAAGTATGATCTCTCCCATGTCTTTGGATCAGTTGCAGCAATACATGTTGTGATTCAATAACAACCTGTTTGATGATTTTTCAATATGCGGCATGACATATTTGGGGGGAGGGAAGAGGAGATAGGATAAAAGGGTTAGCACAGGAAATATCACTGTCTACATGAAGCAGTGGGTTCAAGTGCCGTCAGATGCCCCCAAATATTTGAATCTAAATCTGCATGGCTCCTTGTGCTCTTTACAGGAGCAGTTCATGTATAAAAGGCACTTCTGGATGATCTTTGTTCCTTGTCCTTGCTTCCCTGTTACCTTCCATGGTAGGATTCTAAACATGCTGATCTGATGGTGCTTGAATCCACTGGAGGTCGGTGCTGTTTACGATTAGGGAGTACACTTTTTTTTTTCTCCCATTCCTGCATTTTTTTTATACTCTCATTCATATTCCATCCACCCAGCTCCATGTAAAAACGATAGCTTTAGGCTACTACGTGATATTTGACTTTAAACAATATCCATCATGAGATTTTATAACGTAGGTGCACAGGTCGAGAGACAAATTGCCTTAATCAAGGTGACAGACAGTGACACATTCAATACCACCTTTCCTGCATCTAGCTCATCTAGGATATAATCATTAGTCCAAACAGTTGCAAAATATATTTTCTATTGGACAAATTCAGGTAGGTTTATCCCTGTTTCATTCTGTTTACTTCCTTTTCAGAAAAGTTTTTTAACAGAATCGGCAGAATGAATACACCCCTGATCACCCGCGCAACAGTTCACTTTCATAGAAGCCATATACAAACAGCATCATCACTTTCCTCGTTGTATAATTCCTTCTCGCATCTACGCGCTCTCCTCCTCTTACCATTTCTCTCAGCTTGTGGACAGTGCACCATTCAACAACTGTCTGTGACCAAGCGAAAAAACCTTTCTAAGCCAACCTTCATACCATAACCGCTAACCACGACACAGACTACATCGTTGTCACCATATTAACTAACGTCATAGTCAACATACAGTAGCTAATTGAACTAACGCATTAGTAAACCCACTACAATCATGTAGTACAGTGTACAGCAAGCAGTATAGCAATTACACCAGCGGGTCCTGGTGGCAATTAATGAATCAAACTGAATGCTTACTTTGACTTGGAAGAGTTCCAATGTTGTAGCCAGCTACCTAACATACAGTGCATTCGGAAATGATTAATACCCCTTCCCTTTTTCCACATTTTGCTACGTTACAGCCTTATTCAAAAATTGATAAGATATGTTTTTTCTCATCAATCTCCACGCAATACACCATAATGTCAAAGTGAAAATCAGGTTTATATAAAAAATGTAAAATGTATAAAAAAACTAGTTTGCATAAGTATTCAGACCCTTTGCTATGAGACTTGAAATTGAGCTCAGATGCATCCTGTTTCCATTGATCATCCTTGAAATGTTTCTACAACTTGATTGGAGTCCACCTGTGGTAAATTCAATTGATTGGACAGGAAGGCTACCAAAAATTGTCTGCATGATTGAAGGTCCTCAAGAACTCAGTGGCCTCCATCCTTCTTAAATAGAAGAAGTTTGGAACCACCAAGACTCTTCCTAGAGCTGGCCACCCAGCCAAACTGAGCAATCGGGGGAGAATGTCCTTGGTCATGGAGGTGACCAAGAACCCGATGGTCACTCTGACAGAGCTCCAGAGTTCCTCTGTGAAGATGGGAGAACCTTCCAGAAGGACAACCATCTCTGCAGCACTCCACCAATCATGGCCAGATGGAATCCACTCCTCAGTAAAAGACACATGACAACCCGCTTGGAGTTTGCCAAAAGGCACCTAAATGACTCTCAGACCATGAGAAACAAGATTCTTTAGTTTGATGAAAGCCAGATTAAACTCTTTGGCCACGTTCGGAGGAAACCTCGCACCATCTCTACGGTGAAGCATGGTGGTGGCAGCATCATGCTGTGGGGAGGTTTTTCAGCGGCAGGACTGGGAGACTAGTCAGGATTGAGGGAAAGATGAACAGAGCAAAGTCCAGACAGATCCTTGTTGAAAACCTACTCCAGAACGCTCAGGACCTCAGACTGGGGCGAAGGTTCACGTTCCAAAGGGACAATGACCCTAAGCACACAGCTAAGACAACACATGAGTGACTTTGGGACAAGTCTCTGAATGTTCAAGTCCGGTTTCTGTCCCAGCCAGAGACCGGACTTGAACCCAACCAAACTTCTCTGGAGAGACCTGACCTAAATTGCTGTGCAGCGACGCTCCCTATTCAACCTGACAAAGCTTGAGACGATTTACAGAGAAGAATGGGAGAAACTCTCCAAATGCAGGTATGCCACACTTGTAGCGTCATACCCAAGAAGACTCGAGGCTGCAATCGCTGCCAAAGGTCTTCAACAAAATTCTGAGTAAAGGGTCTGAATACTTAAGTAAATGTCATATTTTAGTTTTTTATTTGTACCAAATGAGCAAAAAAAATTAACAGCCTCTTTTTGGTTTGTTATTATGGGATATTGTGTGTAGATTGATGAGGGGAAAAATCTATTTAATCCATTTTAGTAGAAGGCTATAACCTAACAAAATGTGGAAAAAGTCAAGGGGTCTGAATTCTTTCTGAATGCGCTGTAAATAGCATCCCTCTCTGTTTGCACTGGGCGAGTAGGCTAAATTAGCTATCTGCATTAGCTAGCTAATTTAGTGAAAGTGAAAAAAAATACAATGAAATGTAGCTCTCTCTCGCTCTGCTGCCTCTCCTTGATTTTTGAAGAAATTAATTTGTTCAAAACTGTTCAACTATCGTTTGTCTCTATTTTTTTAGTCAACTATACTCACCACATGATATGCACTGCAGTGCTTGCTAGCTTATACATTAAGGACTAGATTCATTCTCTGATCCTTTGATTGGGTGAGCAACATCCCAGTTCATGCTGCAAGAGCTCTGATAGGTTGGAGGACATCCTCCGGAAGTCATCATAATTACTGTTTAAGTCTATGGAAGGGGGTGAGAACCATGAGCCTTCTAGGTTTTGTATTGAAGTCAATGTACCCAGAGGAGGATGGAAAATAGCTGTCTTCCGGCTAAACCATGGTGCTACCCCAAAGAGTGCTGTTGAGGCTACTGTAGACCATTGCAAAACCGTGTGTTATCAGTTATTTGGTGGTGTGACTATATTTTGTATAGTTTTATCTGAAAAGGATCATGTTTTACTATTTCTATTTTTATGAGATTCATTGAGTAGGATGGTCCTCCTCTTCGTCTGAGGAGGAGCCTCCACTTCTTGAATCTCTGCTTGTTGAATGCTTTGGCAGAATTCCTTGAAGACATACCCCAGAATTATCTATTTCATTTTTAATTCAGTTCATTGAAACAAAGGAGGAATTGTGTTATTCAAATGGCATGGTTTCCTAGGAAGGGACAGAAGTCCCACACATGAAAATGAAATACCAGCTTCCTTCTAAATCATTCTATGAATCAGAAAGATTCAAAGACCAGATTATGTTTTTATATATTGTCCATCTATAAGTGCAGCTCATGCTTAAAGCCTGTTTTGAGGAAGCAAAACTCTTGTGTCACTGAGCTATGCAAAACTGTAGTAGTTTGTTTTTTTATCATGATGCTACTGTGACACGAAAAATAATGTTTATATTGGGGAAAGTGCTGTGTTATGCACACAGCTGCTAGCGCTGTGGAACATAGCATATTTTATTGCCAAGCTATGGCAGATGTTGTCATAGTTTAGCTTCATTTAGTTTAATTGGCGTCAAAGCTGCAGATTTTAAAACCTCAGATGTTAAGTGCCCTATTTAGGGGACTTTGAGTGGTTCTGAACCAGTTCCCACTGATATTTTGGTGTACAGTCGTGGCCAAACGTTTTGAGAATGACACAAATATGAATATTCACAAAGTTTGCTGCTTCAGTGACTTTAGATATTTTTGTCAGATGTTACTATGGAATACTGAAGTATAATTACAAGCATTTCATAAGTGTGAAAGACTTTTATTGACAATTACATGATGTTGCGAAGAGTCAATATTTGCAGTGTTGACCCTTCTTTTTCAAGACCTCTGCAATCCGCCCTGGCATGCTGTCAATTAACTTCTGATGGCAGCCCATTCTTGCATAATCAATGCTTGGAGTTTGTCAGAATTTGTGGGTTTTTGTTTGTTCACCCGCCTCTTGAGGATTGACCACAAGTTCTCAATGGGATTAAGGTCTGGGGAGTTTTCTGGCCATGGACCCCAAAAAATCGATGTTTTGTTCGCCGAGCCACTTAGTTATCACTTTAGCTTTATGGCAAGGTGCTCCAAAATGCTGGAAAAGGCATTGTTCGTCACCAAACTGTTCCTGGATGGTTGGGAGAAGTTGCTCTCGGAGGATGTGCTGGTACCATTCTTTATTCATGGCTGCGTTCTTAGGCAAAATTGTGAGTGAGCCCACTCCCTTGGCTGAGAAGCAACCCCACACATGAATGGTCTCAGGAGGCTTTACTGTTGGCATGACACAGGACGGATGGTAGCGCTCACCTTGTCTTCTCCGGACAAGCTTTTTTCTGGATGCCCCAAACAATCTGAAAGGGGATTCATCAGAGAAAAGTACTTTACCTCAATCCTCAGGAGTCCAATCCCTGTACCTTTTGCAGAATATCAGTCTGGCTTCTTTGCTGCCCTTCTTGACACCAGGCCATCCTCCAAAAGTCTTCGCCTCACTGTGCGTGCAGATGCACTCACACCTGCCTGCTGCCAATCCTGAGCAAGCTCTGTGCTGGTGGTGCCCCAATCCCGCAGCTGAATAAACTTTAGGAGACGGTCCTGGCGCTTGCTGGACTTTCTTGGGTGCCCTGAAGCCTTCTTCACAACAATTGAACCGCTCTCCTTGAAGTTCTTGATGATCCGATAAATGGTTGATTTAGGTGCAATCTTACTGGCAGCAATAGCCTTGCCTGTGAAGCCCTTTTTGTGCAAAGCAATGATGACGGCACATGTTTCCTTGCAGGTAACCATGATTGACAGAGGAAGAACAATGATTCCAAGCACCACCCTCCTTTTGAAGCTTCCAGTCTGTTATTCGAACTCAATCAGCATGACAGAGTGATCTCCAGCCTTGTCCTCGTCAACACTCACACCTGTGTTAACGAGAGAATCACTGACATGATGTCAGCTGGTCCTTTTGTGGCAGGGCTGAAATGCAGGGGAAATGTTTTTTGGGGATTCAGTTCATTTACATGGCAAAGAGGGACTTTGAAATTAATTGCAATTCATCTGATCACTCTATATAACATTCTGGAGTATATGCAAATTGCCATCCTACAAACTGAGGCAGCAGACTATGTGAAAATTTATATTTGTGTCATTCTCAAAACTTTTGGCCACTACTGTACAGAGCTCTGTGAATGTCGCAGGGTCCAGTACCTTATAGTGCCAGAAAGCCCCATCTATAAAGCTGAAGTTGTAATGAGTATGCAGACATTTGAGTTGTGTCTCTGAGTCACTCAGAAGACACTTGACAGAAAATGCTCTGTCGTCAGTTATATGAAATGGGGCCAAAATATTATCATATTTATTTTACAGTTATAAAAGATGAACTCTTATAGTAAGTCATTTATAATTTGATTGTTACTATATTTGAAGGCATTTCAGTAATTTAAAGAAAAATACTATATGATTTTTTATATTTCAATATTTTTGTAAATATTTGTACTATGTACTTGAGCTTGTGTCCTCAAAATTTACTACACCTCAGCAACGTATAACTACTTTTACCAGAAAGGTGAGTACCATACCTTTCTACAAAAAAGGGTTCCAAAAAGGGTTCTTTGTGGAGGGATTAGCCGAGGCAGCTGATAGTGGGTGCTACATCTACACTAAAGCTTCCTCCATTGAGGCTGCAAAGGCATCATTTTCCTCCTTAACTCAGAGGGGTTGGGTTAAATGCTGAAGTCACACTTCAGTTTAATGCATCCAGTTGTGCAACTGACTTGGTATCCCCTTTCCCTTTAATGTTGGGCCTTCGGAAAAAAAATGTGCACTGTCTTAATATAACACAATGTTCCACCACCATTTTCGACAACTTACAGTATGATGTTACACATATTTTGCTGAACGCGGTGTGCGACATCCTAAATTGTCTGAAAATCCAAAAATGGTAGTAAATATATATATTTTTTTACTAAGACAGTACACATTTTTTCCGTTTTTTTTCAGACGGCCCACCATTAAAGCTTGTCTGAAAATCCAAAAATGGCGATCCGGTCCGCGGGGGACACGAGCGTATTACCGGCTGGGCATATCAATCCTAGACGATAGTGCAGATCTAGCACCCACTATCGGCTGCCTAGTCTATGGAGGTATAGGGTTCTACCAAGAACCGTTTTCATCTGAAGAACCCTTTTTGGAAGACAAAGTTGTAACGAGGCAAAGGGTTCTACTTAGAACCTTTGACATCCTAAGAACCATGTTTAGAAGGAAGGGTTCTTTGATGATTCTTTGTGTGGGAAGAAGGATCCTTTGAAAGACAAGAAGGGTTCCACATAGAAGCCTTTTGAATATGAATAAGCTTTTTTATTGTAAATGTTTTTCTTCTTTTAAATAGTACCTGAGTATTAGTGTTTACCTCAGCGTTTAAACGTTAACATCAGTGGTTTAAGTAATCTGATAACTCTAAAAAGATATGTGAGAATATGTACCTATATGTGAATATTTGTGCATTTATCTGCTATTCCCGTAATCATTTTACATATACAGTACAGACATTGTTGACATCTTTGCCATGATTTCTGTCTTTCAAATTAGTATTTTCTGTGATTTTATTGAGCAGAGAATAGTATAATTAAAGGGAATATGAGTGAACCAGCAGTGTATTGTGTGGTACACAACAAATTGGCAATGTTTTTTTCATCAGTGTAATATTTCTAGTGTTGAATCAGAAGTTAAATTAACATAACACTCAGTGGTGTAAAATAATCCCAGTGTTGGTGTTAATAACCAGAGTTCCGTGTGATTGTGTCATTTTAACTCTGTGTAGAGTAAAACACTCAAAACCACACCCATCATTATCATATTTTCCAGTATGCTCTATTGCAGGTTGATTTTCAGAATTGCTTGTTTCAATATCTGTGTTTTTGCATGTACATTGACTGGTTGAATAATCTTATGTTACACAAAGATAACATACATTTTTCAAAATTATTCCAATCTGTTAGTAGTTGGACGTATTTCACCCATTACTGAGATGGTTGTTCCAGTTTAGATGATATAGGTAGTCTCATTATTCAAGTTCCAGTTGGTGGATGTCCTCACTCTGCCTGGATTCCAATTGGAATTACACATCCCTTTGCAAGCCAGCACAATGTGACTTGCAAGCCTGATCTGGCCTGTAAAGCACGAGTTTCCTAACACCACTGTGTAAGGGTATAATTAGGCCTTCAAAGAAAGGCTTTGTTATATACGTCATAAAGAGTTGAATTTTAAATGCTAATAAGGCTGGTGGAACCGTTCATAGAGGGTTATAGAGGAACCCCTCAAAGATAAAAGGGTTCTCGGGTGAACCCTTCTAAGAGGGTTCTAGGAAGATAAGAGATCCATAAACAAATTATCTGTGCACTTTCTTCTTAATACAAATTCAGGATCTCATGTAGTGCCCCCGTGAGGCAAATTTATAATAATCTTCCATCTGGCTTTATATGCAAAACTGTGGAAAACAAGATTGATTCTGTCTATTCAGACTTTGATCTGATCAGGTTGATCTCACTGGACGAGACCGCTAGATCACCCTCTAGTTTCCATGGCTCCAGTCCAAACATGGAGATGAGGGTTGTTAGGGCTAGAGGTTGGTGTGGAATGACAGGACACAGTTTTCAAACTCTCATATCCCATACCCTTCAAAATGCCTACACTGGTTAAGGACTCATCTCCTCAAAGTGATTCAAGCTTACATTCCTTATTTCTGTTTTGCTAATTGTGTTTTCACATTACTTCCTGCTCACTGCCAAATGGCCTAATGCAGAGAGGGAAGCAGGGCTGAAGATGTACCCTGTAAGTCCTGCAGGAGGACCAGAGACCAGTGGGAGGAAAGGTACAGGGGAAACACAGATAATTGTTTATTTTATTAACGAGGCAAGTCAGTTAAGAACATATTCTTATTTACAATGACAGTGGGTTAGCTGCCTTGTTCAGGGGCAGAACAACAGATTTTGACCTTGTCAGCTCAGGGATTTGATCTAGCAACCTTTCAATTACTGGCCCAATGCTCTATCCCCCATGGATACCTGCCACCCCAAAACAGTGAAGGGGAGCCAGGGAGGACAGGGAGAGAGAGACAGAAAAAAAGTGGGGAGAAAAGGAGGGGGATTTGAGGGCATACATTATAGCATCACATGAGAGGTTAATTGTATGTGAAAAGCATAGTCCTAATGTACGTAATAACTAATGAGAATCCACATAAAAGGCATTTAGAAAAAAATGCCATTGTGGTCTTCATGATTATGGATGAAACGCAGACCGAGGCAGATTTCTACAAGGGAGAGGGAAACAAAAGGAGAGAACTACTATGTGGCCTACCAGACACATGGGGAGGACTTTGACGAGAAAAGGAGGAAGGGGGAGTTATAAATATAACTGAACGATTAAAGAGAACCATAAAATACTGGAGTGCTGGAGAGTGAGTGCAGAAAGGGGATGTTGTTTGTGTTCATAGCTCAGCACTCTAAAAGAGTTACACTCTGTAGGCTATGAATTCCAAGGATGACATTGAGAATTGTTAGTGACAGCAGGCTCAGGAGGTAAGGGGGTCAAGACTTGCAGCCGTTGTTATGAAAGGATCATTCTACTATTGTGAGGCCCAGATCACTGGCTTGAATCTGAAGAATTATCGGATTAAAGAGTACAGAGACAACCCCTGTGATCTTGTTAATAACCGCTGTTTGCTTGGAGAACTGTCGTGGGGCCGGCCTGCATGTCAGCTAAGTGATTACACAAGGTCTGATCCCCGGGCCCACCATGGTGGAACTAAATGGGCAAAGGGAGTGTGTGTGTCCAGCTGCACACTGACCATGCCAGAGGCTATAACCTACCTGTGAGAGACATAAGGTATAGATTACAATGCTCGTTGAATGAGAGCATCACCTTTACCATAAAAGGCTCTTATGCTACTGTAATCTCCATCAAATCCTTTAGAACTCGTCTCTGTTTGACTGTAAGGAATAGCTTATAGGGTATGAGCAGGGTGTTTGTACAGTATGGAAAATGCAGGCTTTGACTTGCTTCTAGCATGGCAGACCATTTCAATGGAAATTTGAGATATGCCTATTCACACATACCCGGTGTGAACTCACTCATCTGGAATCTTTACTGTTTCCTCCCGGCTGAATCCGCTTTGCCTCAAACTCTGACTGCCATAAGTAATAAGATATATTAGCAAACCCTAAAGAAACTTGAAACAGTGACGTTAGGCAAACACAAATGTAACCGCTTGTCAGCTTTAACATAATAGTTACACTTTCATACTCTGTGTTTCTATCTCACATTCCTCTTTCTCCCGGCTTGGGTTGACAAACTAATAACAGTCTCCCTGAAGAGTGGTCATACACAAATGATGAAGACAGCCATGTCCCGTGGGGGGAAAGGGGGGTGCCTGCTTTGTTGGTTCAACTGAATCATCTCAGGAATAGTTACTATGGTTCTGGGAGAGAGGGGAAGAGAGAGGGGCCACTAACCTTCAGGACCAGTGTGTGGAGACGGTGCTCTTTAAAAGGAGACGTTTTCAACATTTTACTGGACCGAAACGTTTTAACAAAGCGCCCTCCTCCCTGTGAGTCTCTCTCTCCTGGGTGAAGCGTGAATCCCAGGTCGGGCCAGGAACAACCGTTCCACTGTACTCCTGGCAGGAGACAGTCCGGAGTCCGGGCTCCTGCAGATTTTTTTTTGTTTTTACAGCATCTCATTAGGGCCTCCTAAAATCACAAATCTCATTGAAATATGATGAATGCTTCAAATTGGTCAGTTGATGTTCCATATTGTATCACATGTATGATTGTAGAGACAATGCCAGAGAGGAGTGAGTGTGTGAGAGGGTAATCTAGACAAGGAACTAGAAAAAGGAGATTAGGAATCTTAGTAGTTTTGATGCCAAACACACGCAGAGGAAATCTTTCTCTCCCTTGCTAACTCTCCTGCTGTGACACAGTTCATGTTTGCCCAAAGTCAGAGTGATACCATCAGTGGAGACGGCTTGGCTGCAGCTTGACACATTTACACCTTCTGGGCTGTTCCTACCAACAAGATATAAGACCCCTCCAGTTTAATGTGGCTTCTATTGCCAGGCAAATTCCTGTAATTGACCATAACTTTGGCCACAATGTCCCATTATCTCAACATATCCCTGGAGTTATAGAGGAGAAGATGGTTGCCTCAGAAAAGCCATATACATTGCATTCAGAAAGTATTCAGATCCCTTGACTTTTTCCACATTTTGTTACATTACAGCCTTATTCTAAAATGGATTAAACGTTTGTTTTTCCTCATCAATCTACACACAATACCCCACAATGACAAAGTGAAAACAGGTTTTTACATATTTTTTGTAAATGCAGGAGTGGCTTTGTAACAAGTCTCTGAATGCCCAGGTGTGCCGAGCTTGTAGCATCATACCCAAGAAGTCTCGAGTCTGGAATCGTTGCCAAAAGTGCTCCAACAAAGTACTGAATAAAGAGTTTACTTATGTAATGTGACAAATAATGTATATTTTTTATGTATAAACGCGTAAAAATGTCTAAAAATCTTTTTCGCTTTGCCAGTATGGGGTATTGTTTGTAGATTGATGAGGGGGGAAAACAATTAAAATTTACCTTTATTTTACTAGGCAAGTCAGTTAAGAACAAATTCTTATTTTCAATGACGGCCTAGGAACAGTGGGTTAACTGCCTGTTCAGGAGCAGAACGACAGATTTGTACCTTGTCAGCTTGGGGGTTTGAACTTGCAACCTTTTGGTTACTAATCCAACGCTCTAACTACTAGGCTACCCTGCTGCCCCAAAATAGATTTTAGAATAAGGCTGTAATGTAACAAAATGTGGAAAAAGTCAAGGGGTCTGAATACTTTTCGAATCCACTGTATTACCAACACAGACTGCTGGTCGCTGGTTAATGTGAAAATCTCATTAATCTATCTCATATTCCAGCTCCTGGAGGCATTAGGCAAGTTGTGATGGGGTTGGTCCCTGTGATTGACCTGGATTTAAACCTTTATTTTAAGCCTTTCCAGAAATGAAAATTAGACCAAATGAAAGCAATTGTCTGAGGATGGTGCTGGACCATCTGACATGAAAATAAATAGGGAAAGTATGATGAAAAATCTTGAAATAAAGGTTCAAATCCAGGTCATGTAACACAATTAACCAAAACACAGGGCCCTAGTGCTGAACCATACCAAAATAGTTTAAGGCGGGGGATAAGAGGTCAAAGTGTAAACCTTTGCTAGGTATGTGTGAGATTCACAGTTAGGATGCGTGCACACCCACTTGAGGACAACAGCAGACACATTGTGTTGAGAGAGCTTGACTTGTGTCCTTGCTGGTAGATTCCACAGCATTCCAGAAAGTGCTGGGGCCTGTGAGTGAGACCTGTGTTTCAGCGCCAGTGAACTGTTCAATCTCCCACACGTTCACATAGGGCCTGATGATACCCCCAAAAAGATCAAGGTCAGTGGGTAAATCTGAATGGGATGTGGGCAGGGAATGGATGAACAATGAAGACCACCACCACAAGATGTCCCAACATCTCAGGAATTCCTCTGCCTGCCTGTGGGCTATAATCACTCGATCCAGTAATAACGATGAATGTGTCTTCGTTCCGGTGTTTCATCAAATCCTACAGTATATGATGGAAAATGTCGCGGATGGAGAAGTTTAATGGCAGCCATTGCCACCCATACCTTAAGTAGTGTGTTTTGTTCTGGGTCCGGGATAATCCACATGGACCACTGGAAACCGCACTTGCTGCCTGTAGCTTTAAAAATACATTTTAATATTCATCTGTTTTTTTATTATTAGTTGTTTCCTTTTGTATTTCTTTTTTCATTTTTTCCACCCTTTTTTCTCCCCAATTGGTAGTTCCAGTCTTGTCCCATTGCTGGAACTCCCATACGGACTCAGGAGAGGCGAAGGTCGAGATCCATGCGTCCTCCCAAACACAACCCTGCAATGCCTCACTGCAAGCTTAACCCGGAAGCCAGCCACACCAATGTGTCAGAAGCAACACCGTTCACCTGGTGACCGTGTCAGGGTGCATGCGCGAGAGCGAGATGGGACAAGGACATCACTGACAGTCAAACCCTGGACAATTTTGCGTCGCCTCATGCGACACAGCCCGGTATCGAACCAGGATCTGTAGTGATGCAGTGCAGCCCCCCATATATTTGCCTTAAAATCAATCTAGGATTGTTCACCCCAATACATGTCAGACATGCTTTTAAGTTATGTACCCAGTAGGTCCCTCAGGTCCTCTGACACTGGCCTTTTAACGATCCCAAAGCCTAGGACCAAGAGGCATGGAGAGGCAGCCTTTAGAACAGCCTGCTAGAGAAGCTGAGGGGAGCCAAAACTGTGGAAATATTTAAAAGGGCTCTTCAAATACCCCTTTTTAGCTGTGCTTTTCCTTAGGGTGCTTTTTAGTCTTTCAGGTTTTATTCTTCTTTTGGTTTTTATACTCCGATGTTTGGTGTGTGGTAAAATGTTATGTTTTTATTGTTTTGTTTAATTTATTTGTTTTTCTTGTGCAACGCATTGGGTTGCATCCATGTCTGAAATGTGATATATAAATAAAGCTTGATTTGATTTTAAATACTGTAGTAGCCTACATTATAGCCTGCTTAGTAAGTGCATGTCTGTTGCTTTTTTGGCAACTGTCACCAACTCAGTGCCTTGCACAGACCTTTTTCTGTGTGCTCGAAATGAAAAAAAGGGCACCCCCCAGCTTAAAAAAATAAACATTACTTTCATAAATTTATATCTTGAAATTCATAACAATTAAATACCCCTGTAGCAAAAAAATGTAACATTTTTGAGCATAGGCCTATTTATTTATGCAACATGTAAAATAGGGACCTAGTAGCAGGCAGCAGGAAGGTAGAGGTGTACATGGTGGTTGAATTGATTTACAAAGCGCTGGTGATGATGGTGATAAATGCACAATTCAATTATATTTACAAAGTTATAGATTTCAAACTGTCTACACACAATACCCCATAATGTCAAAGTGGAAATATATGTTTTTGAAATGTTTACAAATTAATAAAAAATTAAAAACTGAAATGCCTTGAGTCAATAAGCATTCGGCAGGGGCGGCAGTGTAGCCTAGTGGTTAGAGCATTGGACTAGTAACCGGAAAGGTTGCAAGTTCAAATCCCTGAGCTGACAAGGTACAAAACCTGTCGTTCTGCCACTGAACAGGCAGTTAACCCACTGTTCCTAGGCCGTCATTGAAAATAAGAATTTGTTCTTAACTGACTTGCCTAGTAAAATAACCCCTTTTTTATGGCAAGACATGAAATATACCTTCGAGCTTGATGAAGTTATTAATTACACTTTGGATGGTGTATCAATACACCCAGTCACTACAAAGATATAGGCGTCCACACATTCGTCAGGGGCGGCAGTGTAGCCTAGTGGTTAGAGCATTGGACTAGTAACCGGAAAGGTTGCAAGTTCAAATCCCTGAGCTGACAAGGTACAAAACCTGTCGTTCTGCCCCTGAACAGGCAGTTAACCCACTGTTCCTAGGCCGTCATTGAAAATAAGAATTTGTTCTTAACTGACTTGCCTAGTAAAATAACCCCTTTTTTATGGCAAGACTAAATAAGCAGACATGAAATATACCTTCGAGCTTGATGAAGTTATTAATTACACTTTGGATGGTGTATCAATACACCCAGTCACTACAAAGATATAGGCGTCCACGCTAACTCAGTTGCTGGAGAGGAAGGAACCACTCAGGGATTTTACCATGAGGTCAATGGTGACTTTAAAACAGTTACAAAATGGCTGTTTAATGGCTGTGATAGGATAAAACTGAGGATGGCTCAACAACATTGTAGTTACTCCACAATACTAACCTAAATGACAGAGTGAAAAAAGGGTAGCCTGTACAGAATAAAAATATTCCAAAATATTATTGTTTGCAACAAGGCACTAAAGTAACACTGCAAACAATGTGGCAAAGCAATTCACGTTTTTGTCCTGAATACAAAGTGGAAAATCCAATACAACACATTTCATTTTTTTAAATTTAAACTTGATTTAACTAGGCAAGTCAGTTAAGAAAGAAATTTTATTTACAATGATTTACTATTACAATTACTGAGCACCACTCTCCATATTTTCAAGCTTACAAAAATACCCATAACCACTATGGTGGCTGCATCATGTTATGGGTATGTTTGTAATCGTTAAGGACAAGGGAGTTTTTCAGGATTAAAAAAAAAGACTGGGGAGTTTTTCACAATGAAAAGAAACAGGATGGAGCTAAGCACAAGCAAAATCCTAGAGGAAAACTTGCTTCAGTCTGCTTTCTACCAGACACTGGGAGATGAATTCACTATTCAGCAGGACAATAACCTAAAACACAAGGCCATTTCTACACTGGAAGTGCTTACCAAGAAGACAGTGAATGGGATGAATTGTAACGCCGACTGCGAGCCAGGCCTAATCACCCAACATCTGTACCCAACCTCACTAATGCTCTTCTGGCTGAATGGAAGCAAGTCCCCACAGCAATGTTCCAACATCTAGTGGAAAGCCTTCCCAGAAGAGTGGAGGCTGTTATAGCAGCAAAGGGTGGACCAAATCCATATTAATGCCCATGACTTTTGGAATGAGATGTTCAAGGAGCAGGTGTCCACATACTTTTGGTCATGTAGTGTATATATGTGATTGGCTATATATCGGGAATTGATGAACATTTACAAACAATTGACACAATGAATCCATGAGTGCGCACGAATTGGCTGGGGTCAGTGCGCATACGTGGAGAGACTTGCCTAGCGCGTCTTCGCCACACAACACAACACAACAACACACTCACTCAACATCACAAATTGTAAGCAAGCTAGTTACAGTCCCTCCAAAAGACACCGGAAACGAGGATGGACTATCAGCTGGTCATCGATGTTGATGATTGATTTAAATATACTAGTTAGCTAGTTTGATTTACTTGACTGATTGTGATTTATTTACATAGCTCTCTTTCTGCCTCTCTGCTGCGCATATCAGCCAACCAGACCAAATATTGATGATTATGATGATGTAGGCTAAATCAACTGTCATCAAGTATTAAAAAAATGTTATTATGCTTTTGTGGCAGTGGTTTATATTTAAACTAGGTTGCTAGCTACACACACTCGACCGGTGACAGCATCTCTCAAGCAAAGCATGTTTGGGTACCGAGCTCCGTACAAGCAGCTTAATAAGCGCAACCAACGGACCGGGTGGGGTGGAGAACTTGACGATTTGTGGCCATAGGTTTTTAACAACAATTACAAAGAAATGTAGCAAATAAGACAATTTTGGGGCGATTTATACCGGGCACTTTGGAATGGCAAAGGTGCATGTGCTCGGCAAAGGTAGTGTACGTGCCTGCAGGGACACATGAGTCTAAGAGCCTGTGGCAATTTGTGTTTTTCAGCATCTATTCGGCTCTAATTGGCAGGTGACATTTGATATAGCTTTAGGCTTTGGTCACATTTGATTCACTCCCAACCCCTGTGCCAAAGTCTACTCCTGAGAGGAGAAAAGTTACTGTGTCACTTGGGACTTTTTTTGCAGCTGAAGGACACACTGATCTTGAGCTGAGGGCTTCAAAATGTTTCAGGTATGTGCTCCCCTAGTACCCATCCTAAAAGCAAATTCTTATCCAGCTGAGACATGCTACGGCTTTTGTATACAACAGGGGCGCTAGGACCGTGAGCGAGAGCGCCTCTAAATGTCTTGTCAGTAACATTTTCAGTTATTTGTAAGCGCCTTTGAACCGAGCAGCCGTTTAAGCGACTCCCAGGGACGGATAGTCACATTGAGTAGGAACACAAGCTTGTAGTTGACTCTCATCGATCAACTTTGCTTGGACCGAATTGATTTGGAGACGTTATTAAAGTGGCGACTATATCTCTGCGGGACTGTGAAGAGAGAGGGATACCTGTCACACTGAAGAGATGGGAGAAATCAGGAGAATCGAGATGCCCGGTAGTTTTGAAGGGGGCGAAAACGGGAATAGGATTTAAACACCGACTCTGTTTAACAAAAAGGTACATTGTGCATTTATTGTCTTACCCATTGTAAGTAGCCTAATAATTTATTAATCATTATTTTGAATATAATTATACCTGGTTTGTTACCAAGAGGCCAAATTGTAAGAATACTTTTTTTTGCCTGGGAAATCTGTTACAAAGTAACTCATGTTGCTCCACTGGATAGGCCTACTACTTACTGTAAGTGAATGTTGCATTGCTAAACATTAACTAAAGCCAAAGCCTACCTTTTCCCCCAGCCCCACTGAATGTTTCAGTAAGTTGAGTATACTGCCTCCCAGCACTATTCCTCTGTACTGGTGCGTCTCAATGGTGACAGAGCAAGGTACACATCATCTGTTCTCTTTGGGGTCCGACAACAACCCATGGAGTGGACATGGGACAATACTACCCTCACTCATGATTTTTGTGAAAGACAAAAGACCCAGTGAGGGGGTTTTCAGGACAAATTTCGGGACCTTTCTGTTCTCAGAATTTCAGAGTCTTCACTTAAGGGTCAAAGGTGAGCTGTAGAATGCTGACAGGTTTCAGGTGTACAGGGGTCCATTACTGGAATGTTTGTGTGCCTTTGTAGCTTATATACAGTAGGTGTATTGGTGCTTGTTAAAAACCTCTCAGCATCTATCAGTTGGCTATAACCTTCAGTTGTCAGAAATGGGATCCATGTGGAAATGGGAATGATTTTTCAATTTATATTGCCTTTCCAAATTAAATTGACTGCAATTGAAGTGCATTTGACATTATTCTGATGGAAAGTGTTGATAAAATTTGCTGAGGTCCAGTGTCTTGTTTAAGAGAGGATTCCAAAAGGCTGTTAGGCACTGATTGGCTCTACAATGTGTTAGAGCTGGAGGATCTTTCTAATGTGGGGATCAATTTACTGTTGTGCACTTTGGGACATAAAATGGAGGGTCACCCAAACCAAACTCACCCCTCCACAACTTTTGGAAAATGGACTCACCATGAATTTTCTTGAACTACGTTGTTGATTATTTTGTGTCCTTCATCAAATGCTTCCTTATTTTAGGTTAGTGTGGTTATATGTGTGGTTCGTCTCAGCACACTATCCCCTTTCCCCAATTAAAGCTAGCCTGTCTCAGACCATGGACATTATAAATGGACCATTATAAATGTCTATACTGACATTAAGAGCCCTGCTACCCCAAGCCTTCTTAAAATACATTTAGATTTACATGTTAAGTACTCTGACAAGTTGTTTTTGACTGCATAGCAGTGTAGTTTAAACATGAGCACCTTTGAGTAACTTAATCATCTCTGGCTACACTATGATATAGAATCCAGTTGTGTGGCGGGAATCTCTCTTTGTGTGGCAAATCCGGTCCGTACGTCTATGCCTCAACTTGTCTTGTTTCACTTTTAGACACCTGCTCTCTTCTAGGCCACTAGAGCCCAAGGGTCCATAATTTTCAGACCTATCGAGTTCCCCTAGTCTCTCTGAGCCTGCCAAGCACGCTCATACATAGAAAGTTAGTTCATGTTTGATGGCAGACACCACCCAGAGCCTTATCATAAATATGATTTGAGACACTTTTCTTTCTGCTGAACAAGCTGTAATAAATTCCCCTTCAGTCCTTCCCACACATACACAGCACCGTGGCCAAGATTAAAAACTTAATGATACAAGGTGTGCCTCCCAGTGTGCCTCCCGAGTGGTGCAGTGGTCTAAAGGCACTAGCTCTTAGAGGCACTAGCCACTAGAGATTCTGGGTTCGAGTCCAGGCTCTGTCGCAGCCGGCCGCGACCAGGAGAACCATGTTGCGGCGCACAGTTGGCCCAGCGTCGTCTGGGTTAGGGGAGGGTTTCACCGGCAGGGATGTCCTTGTCCCATTGTGCACTAGTGACTCCTGTGGCAGGCTGGGTGCAGTGCATGCTGACACGGTCACCAGGTGTACGGTGTTTCTTCTGACACACTGGTGCTTCTGGGTTAAGTGGGCATTGTGTCAAGAAGCGGTGTAAATTGTCTTGGTTGTGTTTCGGAGGACACACTGCTCTCGGTCTTTGCCTCTCCTGAGTCTGTACCAGAGTTGCAGCGATGAGACAAGACTGTAACTACCAATTGGGGATAAAAAATAAACATATGCAGTGTCATATTTTGTGTGCCCCAACACCTACTTTCCATCTATACTTATCTTGTGTACATAATCAGATGTTCCTCTCCTGAGGCTAATATATCAAACCTCCAGCATAACTGACATTTTAATGCCTTGCAACATGGTTTAAAATCACATTTTATGAATAGCCCACAGTATAGGCTGGAACAGGAGCTGCGTTGTTACCTCTTAAAATAATTGAACATTTAGACCTGCATTGCAACATGAACCTGCATTAACTGATCCCACGTGTATAGGCTCTGAGCGAGGGGATTTGGAATCCACCTGTCAGAGAGAGTGAATTGATTTTATGGGGGATTTCAGAATTTGAGTGTTTGAATGATTCACTAAAATCAGGGAGACAAGCCAGTATTCTAATCTCCACACCATTTTGTTTAATTAGTGATTACCTGTTTTTAAGCTTCATTAATCAAACAGGGTTTCCGCAAAGTCCATGACGTCCCTCGTTAATCTTTACCATTCCATTCCTCAAGGATAAGTGAATTCCTTATTTATTGTATTTGTGTGTTGTGGTTCAATGTACGTAAAATGTATCTGTTTGTTTTTTCGTTTCAGTGTTTTGATCAACGACCATGTCTCCACATCCAAACTCTGGCCTGGCTCATCCCTCCACCTCAGTGCTGCTCCTCTCGCTCCTCCTCCCCCTCTCTCTGTCATCCCGAGCCCTCCCTCACCAAGATCCCATCCACCTCCCTTCACTGGTGCCCCATGTACCCCTGCTCCTCTCCCGCTCTCGCTTCAGTGCTCAGACTCAATTGGACTTCACCACTCACTGTAACGCCAGCTGCTACCACAAGGGAGAGCAAGAGCGAAGGCGAGAGCACCTGACTGAGCAGCTGGCCTTCGAGACGCTCTATGCGGATGGTTCTCGTACCCTCACCACTGTGGATGTGGAGGACGAGGATGATTATGAGGGAACCATCAGACCTGCCCTTCAACCACCACCAATGAGAGGAGGGAGAGTTACCAGTCGGCACAGGCGTCAGAAACGACAGATTTACGGGGCTGATGGGCGCTTCAACATCCGCGGTGACCACTTCCTGTTGGACTACCCGTTCTCCACAGCCGTGAGGATCTCCACTGGCTGCACCGGGGTCCTGGTGTCTCAACGCCACGTTCTGACTGCTGCCCACTGCGTGCATGATGGGAAGGATTACGTCAAGGGAGCCCGTAAACTGAGGGTGGGCTTCCTGACTCCTCCGTACATCAACGGCACCAAGCCCAGTCAGACCCCCACCAAGATACCCCTGGTGCGCTGGGTCCGGGTCAAAAGCACTCGTGTCCCCAAAGGCTGGATCCAGGGCCCCCAGGAGGTCAGCATGGACTTTGACTATGCCCTCCTGGAACTGCGCTGGCCTCACCACCGGCCCTTCATGCGTCTGTCTGTGGCTCCTTCCTCTGAAGACCTGGCAGGGAAACGCATCCACTTCTCTGGGTTTGACAGTGACAGGCCTGGGGAGCTGGTCTACCGCTTTTGTCCTGTGGAGGATGAGTCTAACGACCTGATCTACCAGCACTGTGATGCCCGGCCGGGGGCCAGCGGCTCAGGGGTGTACGGCCGCGTGTGGGACACGGCTCTGGAACGGTGGGAGAGGAAAGTCATCGGCATCTTCTCTGGACACCAGTGGCTGGAGATTGACGGGGAGAACCGAGACTACAACGTGGCTGTGAGATTCACCCCGCTGAAGTTTGCCCAGATCTGTTACTGGGTGCATGGGAACCGAGTGGACTGTATCCAAGACTGAGGGAGAGAAGGGGAGGGGGGATGAACTAAGAGAAGATGGAGGCTATGAAGCTCATGACTGAAAAGTGATTAAAGTAAGCACAAAATCCCTTAAAGGAGATGTGGAGGAAATTACTCCTCAACTCATTCTATAACGGGCAAGAGTGAAACTGGATTTAAACCTAATAAATATTTAAAGTCATCAATACTATCTAAGAAAACAGGACTGCTAAACCTTCATGCGCCATAACATGTTTTCCTTGGAAAGGCGTGAACCACTGTGACTGTCCCTTACTCTGGAAAGTGCAGGAATGTCCCTTTGGATCAAACTCAGTTCCTTCAGTGAATGTAAATGTTTTCTGTCTCAGACTTAACTAGCTCCTTTTTTTTCGGGGTCTATGCCTCCTTTCTAACACATCTGCTATCATCACAGCAGCTTTTAATGCACTTTTCCTTCTGGTCAGCTTCACAACACCGAGTCGATATTTCCACTGTATTAAACAGAACCACTTTTATTAGAGGGAAAAGAATAACACTGATCCTTTCCTTGCGTGCTCCCCGTCTCTCCTGTTTTAGAACTGTGGTAGCAGCTGTGCATTTTCTACAATGTACTGACTCGCTTTAGCCAATGGAGGGAAATACTGGACTGATTTTCTTTATATATATCATGCTCTCCCATTGTACTCTATAATACCGCGACCGCACGCTTTTCAACACTTAGGATTAAATGTGTGGGTGGGTACAAAGTTTGGACAGGGGTACAGGGGCAGGAAAATCAGAGAGTTGGTAATAATTTTATTTTTTGAAAATGCCTACATCTATTTTAATAAACTGAGATTTCTATCATGTTTGCTTTTCTGAGTTCTTGTGTTATGGAAACCAGCAGGTATACAAAGAATGGCTAACTTCTGTAAAATGGAATCCACTTTTCAGAAGTGGAGTTAGAGTTCCCTCTTGTGGTCAGTATACAAATATATTTAGGATGCATGATGCCAGTGTCTCTTTATATATACTGAACAAAAATATAAACCCAAAATGTAAAGTGTTGATCCCAAGTTTCATGAGCTGAAATACAAGATCGCAGAAATGTTCATTTTGTGCACAAATGTATTTACATCCCTGTTAGCATTTCTCCTTTGCCAAGATTATCCATCCACCTTACAGGTGTGGCATATCAAGAGGCTGATTAAACAGCATGAACATTACACAGGTCCACCTTGTGCTCGGGACAATAAAAGGCCACTCTAAAATGTGCAGTTGTCACACAACACAATCCCACAGATGTCTCAAGATTTGAGGAAGCATGCAATTAGCATGCTGACTGCAGGATGGTCTACCAAAGTTAACAGAAAATCAAATGTTCACTACTATAAGCCTCAAGTTGTTTTAGAGAATTTATCAGTACATCCAACCAGTCTCACAACCGCAGACCACGTGTAACCACGCCAGCCCAGGACCTCCGCATCCGGCTTCTTCAGCTGAGGGATCGTCTGAGACCAGCCACCCAGACAGCTGATGAAACTGTTTAGTTTACGCGACCAAAGAATTTCTGAACAAACTATCAGAAAGCGTCCGAGGGAAGCTCATTTACGTGCTCTTGTCCTCACCAGGGTCTTGACCTGACTTCAGCAGGCAAATGCTCACCGGCATGCTGGAGAAGTGGGCTCTTCAGGAATTAATCCGTTTCAACTGTACCGGGCAGATGGCAGACAATGTTTTGGGTTGTGTGGGTGAGCGGTTTACAGATGTCAATGTTCAGAGTGCCCCATGGTGGTGGTGGGGTTATGGTATGGGCAGGCATAAGCTACACAATTGTGTTTTATCGCTAGCAATTGTAATCCGTGACGATCCTGAGGCCCATTGTCATGCCATTCATCTGCCTCCACCTCATGATTCAGCATTTTAATGCTAGGCCCCATGTAAGGATCTGTTAACTCCTGGAAGCTGAAAATGCCTCAGTTCTTCCATGGCCTGCATACTTACCAGACATGTCACCCATTCAGCATGTTTGGGGTGCTCAGGAGCAACGTGTATGACAGCATGTTCCAGTTCCTGCCAATATCCAGCAACTTCACACAGCCATTGTAGTGGAGTGGGACATTTCACAGGGCACAATCACCAGCCTGATCAACATTATGCAGAAATATGTTGTGCGGCATGAGGCAAATGGTGGTCACCAGATAGTGACTGGTTTTCTGATCCACACCCCTACCGTTAAGGTATCTGTGACCAACAGATGCATCTGTATTCCCAGTCAATTGAAATCCATAGAACAGGGCCTAATTTATATCAATTGAATGGTTTCCTTATATAAAACCTAAAATCTTTATATATTTTTTTCATCACTTTACAGCAGCCTCAACAAAATGTTGACATGAGCAGCACTGTAGATATTGAAATGAGCAGATGCAAGAACTTGCTCTCACGCCGTGGTAGCCGCTTCCAAGCGGAGATGAGCCTCACGCTTCAACTTTACATTGTGTGGAAATTGACTCACTATGCAGCTTTTACTTTCTGTATCTTTGTCATATCACTTAGTCTACAATTAATTGGCTTATGTTTTAATATAATTTCTAACAGCAAAAATTCAATCAAGTGGAAAGTTATGGCACAGAATAAAATAAAAATGATAATAAAAAAAAAAGAAGAGTTCCCCAGTTACAAATATAAGAAACATTCACACAACAGCCCCATGTAAGCAGGTTGCAGCACCAACAAACCGTTTTCAATAGATCAACAGTACTCCAGATTTATCACCCAGACCACTGTGACACTCAATAGGAATCAAGCAAAAACAACCACATTCATTTGAACTGGCTAAAATTATCAACAGTATTAGCTTGCCACTATTTAAATCACTAGACAAAAAAAAAATGCAATAAAAGGTTACTCATTTAGTGCCTTTTTATTAGAGACAAGGAGACCATACAAAACATCCAATTCAATACCAGTTCAAGTTCTGAACACAGGCTCTTCAAATAAATTGCCCCCATGTTACCGTCACATGACCCAATTCAGACTTCTAACCCTACCAGACCCTGTTTGAGGAATGTGTTAAATTATTACATCAATGCCATGTTGTTTTTACTCAGAACTGGAAATAACTAATCACGTCAACATTTTTGGAATTTGCATGTAAAAAAATAAATAAAAGTAAAGCAAATGTGTTCCCCTGGAATAGGTTGATGAATCTTGTGCAATCAAGAATAAATGGTTTTGTACAACACCTAGTCTCAGCTACACACACTTAGAAAACTTAACTAGAAGTTAGGCAAAAAAGGTAGTAGAATAATATCTTGGAGGATTCAATAGTTGGAATTGGGGAGTTGTTGCCGGTCCCTTTCTCTGCGATGGTCATTCTAATGGAATCCAGAGAACAAAACCCTGTCCTCAAACATTTACACTGTGTATTTAGTCTTCATAATCCTTCAATTTTGTATTTTTATTTTATTGCTTTTCCCCCTTTTTGTGTGTATTTTGTTCATTTTCATTGTGTTGTGTGAACTGGAATGAAAGCCTGCAGTTATGGAATTTGAAAACTGCCTCCCCCCCAATGATCCTGCGTCACCCCTCCTCCCAACCATATTGGAATGAACAGCCAAACCCCTCAGATGTGTTTGGCTTCAGTTGAAGCCCGGGGCTAGATTTATATAGGGCTTCCTTCCAGGGTGACTACCGATGAGCCGCCGAGCTTGTCTGCAAGGGTGCGTCGATCCTTGATGTCTTCCAAACCGTTCACTTGCCACTCGTGTTTGATACCTAAAATAAAATCAGAGGGGAAATGTAGCATCACATTGGACACAGCATAGTTTGTGACAAACATTTTATGAGTAAAGAAATCCCCCCCCCGTAAAGGGTTCAGATAATACAGTCAACACACACATTGAGTATAAGAACAATTAGGAACACCTTCCTAATATGGACTTGCACACACCATAGCTGACCAAAGTTATAAACATAGAAAAATGGAGTTGCCTGGTAATGTTATCAAACTATTTCCGACAATGATATCAGTAAGGGTACAGATTCCACATGTAGACCATTTGGGGGGGTATTACAGGGTATTGTGAAATATTAGAGTACGGCCATGACAAGTTGATTCCCAGTTATTGTATTTCGATGGTGACGCCAAATAGAAAATTGGGTGCGCAATAATAGGATCAAAGCATAGTTTAAATTATTCAAGGGACATATCAGTGAAGACCACCTCTTCCAGGGCAATAGGAGACACCATATGTATCTCTATACTCAGCCAGAGCGCGACGGAATCATGTCTAAACCAATTTAGGATGGGACGAAATGTTGGTGCCTGGAAATACAATTTAAAGTTTGGTACGGATAGTTCTACGTCTTTCCCTGTGCAACCGTGTTAATTGTTCATCTGGCCTCGCTTACCTTGCCATATACATTGAGATTGCACTATGGATTTTATATAAATAGCCAAAAGGGGGAGAGATTGGACGCATTGAACTATAGAAATTCAGCCATGGCAATATTAATTCTAACAATAGATATTCGGATTGTTAAAGCAACAGGGATATTTCTCCATTGGAGGTTGGACTGAATTGTTTGAGCTTTGTTAAAGTCTGACAATGGAAATACTCCCAAATATTGAAAATGGGAGACAATTGGGATTCCATAAGTCATGGAGACCTCCATTGGGGTTGAGGCAGTAGGGCTTATTTGGTTAGATTAACTTTGTACTGCAACTTCAGATGACACAGAATTTGTCTGTGATCTTCAAAGCTTTTGGGAGGGATTGAGATACATTGTCCAGATAGAGTAAGATACCATCAGCGTATAATGAGATGACGTGATCCGTAGAATTGCGAGATGGTGTAATTTCTTTTGATTGTAAAATTGCCTGGGCCAGGGGCTCCACAGACAAAAATAGCAGAGGTGAGATGGGATCGACCGTGCCTGCTACTTCTAGTTATTCTGAATGGAAACAGAAGTTATTGCCTGTTATTATGGCTAAGGGATAGGCATATAGACTTAATCATATTGGAGCCAATTCCCATATGTACCAAAACTGCCCAAAAATTTGACCAGGCTATCAAATGTTTTTGCGTTGAGAAAAAGAAATGCCCAAGGAGCTTTGGTTTCTGATGAAGCATGCACGCAAAAGACGGCGGTTATCTGAGGATAAATGTTTAACAAACCTGCCTTGGTCGGGATGCACCAATTTGGTGAGTTGACTACAATTTTAGAAAATAGTTTAAGATCAGTATTTATCGAAGATAAGAGGGTGATAGTGAGCACTGGGTGGCATCTTTACCTTTTTTAATAAAAGCAAAATCGCTGTATTTACATCCCTTCTAAATGAACCGCTGCATATAAAACCCTAAAAAAATGTATGCATTCCAATCACAAAGCTGGAAGCTTAAGCAAGGAGATGGCATTTAATTTGAAGAGAGCCCAGAGCCCAATAGGTCTCCTATCTGTGCCTCACCTGTGAACTTCTTCTTGATGGCATCTTTTGAGCTGGCGTAGATCATCTTGCTCTTCAGGGGAGCACCATCTGGGGCCCTGTCGGGGTGGGGGAAATGGTTTAACTTGTATCCCGAGTGTAGAAACCAAGTGATTTTAACATTCAACAAGTGACACCATACTAGAAAATGTAGAGTGATGCGCCCCCCCAGTCGAGCCAAGCTTCCCTTACCAGAAGATGAAGACCAGGTCTTCTTTCTTGGTCTCCTTGGTCTCATAGGTGGCGTCATAGAGGGCGTAACGGCAGTCATCTGGGGGCAGCATCTTGACGAAGTGCAGGTAGGGGTCCTGGACGGTGACGCCCACATCTCCTGTCAGGATCTCCTGACCCTCCTCCAGGATGATGTGCTTCTTGTCCTCACTAAGGCAGAACAGCACCGCCTTCTTCCTCTTCTTCTTCTCATCTTCGTTTGCCTGCAACTTGCGCACTTTCATCTCGTTGAAGACTGTGATAACGTCATCTGTCACTGTCACCCCGGAAGCCTGTGCAGAGACAGACAGAGATTACGATCATATGCTTCCGAGGGATGAGGGACCAAATAAATAAATAGAAAAAAACACTGAATGGTCTACAGCAACCCAGGCTTCATGAACTATTAAATTCAATCAGTACCGACTGATTACAAAACTAAAACTCCAGCTCCATTTCTAAGAAGGAGGTGTCTTGTTTATGCAGCAATGGAGGTTATCCAGTCCTAATGGCCAGCACAGAAGTGTGACAGGACAGAAAACACAGAAGAAATTGGAAGGGGGCCTGAGACTTACCATACTGCAGGAATTGACCCTTCAAGGAAAGCTGATAAAGGCAATCGAGAGGGAGGTAGCAGCACAATGACTTGCAGTGATGAACGAATGGCCATTAGTCCAATAGGTGGGGGACACCATAAGCAAGACGGCAATCCTGTTTCTATGACCTCTACCCACATGATCATTCAAGATAAATGGGGACTTTGTGAGTCAGCATCCATTGCATTGGCCATAACAGCATGATGTACAGCATGACTCAGGAGTGGCATTTAGAAAAGCAGAGGGCTTTTTGAACCATTCCCCACACCAAAATTCCTGATGAGTAATAGGTGTGTATTGGTAGTTTGCCACTGCCTGATAAGGGCAAGTAATAGGTGTGGCTTTGAAGCATCTCAAAGAGGGGGGGGGGGGGGGTCCCCCTCCTATAAAACTAAAAGTTTCAAGCCTTAGAATGTATGGGTTGGTCTCAGTCAATGGATCCTCTGTGGGAAAATAACATAATAACAGGCCACATCCCTGAGTCACAACAGCCCTATAAACCTTGCCGGTCTTCTGATTTCCATTAGGGCATTTTACCCAACAGGAATCACAACCCATGTAGGAACCGGGCAGAGGATGTGACCAACTGTCAAAAGGCTTGCTGTACCATCCCGCCCCGTCTGGCAGGTTGACCAATTCTGTCACCCCACCTTCTGCTAAATCAGGTAGACTAGGTATTCCTTTCCTCAAGTAAAGCCAGATCCATACAGCCAGAGTAAAGCCTTCATTAAAAATGGCACTCGTGGTCTGAGAGTTGCTTCATATCGTCCAGAGCCCTGCCACTGTGGAGTGACCCAGTTTGAAGGAATGTGTGTGTGAAGGGTGTGGGCATGTTTTCTCTGGATGTGTGGATGGCAAGGGCCTGTGTGAGAGAAACAACATTGGGCTCAGGATGTAATCATCTAGTGATGAGCCCAGAGAGTTTGGATCAGTGACGTCCGAACAGGAGGGAAATGACTGCCAAAGAATTAAAGAGTTGCCAGGGCATTCATTTACTCTAGGAAGGGCAGGGGCCTCATACAGAGGGTGAAGAGGCCAGTGTTTTGAAACAGCAGCCAATCGCCATTCATCTTCACTAAATCCTGCCATCTTCCAAAAACAATGAGCACTCCTGTTACCATTCTGAGAGCTCTTCAGACAATGCATGTTTCTTCACACTGCAGCAAGTCACGACAGACTAGAGCGCTGACTGGGGATGCCTGTTTGAAAAGACCAATACCATGAGCCAGTGAAGATTATACCATTTTAGTTCCTCCATGCAGAAAACATTCTCTGATCAACAGAGATCCCTTTCTTCCTACTATAAAATACCCAGAAATCTCACCAAATGGTTCAAGTAACGGCACAGGATAAAAGACACAGCCATGTCAGGTTCCTGACTGCAAACCCATAGGTAGCTCTGGAGCCTAATCTTCACTTATGCTGCACTTCCACCTAACCCACACCAGTCTGTCTCCAGTGTTGATGTTAATGAAGCGCTAGTGTAATTGTATTCACATCAGGTGTGACACTAAAGACGTGTGGCGAACAGAATCAACACTTTGCTTTGCGAGAAGGTGTTTAATTCATAGTAAGACATTGTTATGAAAATGCCAGCTGAAAAGTCTCGGTGGCCCGAGATTGGGACTCAAGTCAGAGCATGTCTGCAGGAGCCGTGAATATTAGATGGAAACAAAACAAGATTCTGTTGCAAAAAAAATCTCAATACGTTTTTATTCCAATTCAGTTAAAATGAATTGAAAACAAAATACTTCACCAAGTAGCTGTAATGAACAACTCATTTTGGTTTGTTATTCCCTGCAGCTGTCCAATCGGTCCAACTGCACCCATAGGGCACTGAAGACTACTGTGGCTGGGCCTTTTCATGACTGAACCGGCACGTCCCTCAGCAGGAATCAGATGCCCATCGTGTTCAACAGTAACCATTCATTCATTATATACAATACAACCAACACATTGATGTCATGTTGTAATACATTATTCATATGATCAAGAATGGTAAATGATAAAGGTCACACAAATGAATAGCTAGTGGGAAAATATGATAGCTCTAATCAGTCGAGTAAATTGAATGTAAATCGAGATTTCCCCCCCCAAAACATGATTTTAATTTTTATAACCTTTCATTCAATTGAATCTAATGTCTAACGCAATGACAATAGAAACTGAATGCGCACTTCCGTCCAAGCATGATATTGATAATTCGGCAAATGTATTCAGGGTTAAGCCAACCTAGCTGTGTTACACGAACATTTACGACGAATTGTTTGAGTAGTAGACTACAGTAGTTATATTTGGTCGTTCGCAAGCATCTCGTGCGTTTCTTTCTGACGCACCACTTGTCAAAACTTGATGCGTAGAAACCAGGAAGGACGTCGTGCGCAACACTTGCCAGCGACAAAAGGCCCACATGCAAAACCTTTAACTATTGATAGGGGTGTCACCGTTGTGAAAAATTGCTCGCGGAACCTTGGTCTGATTTTGTTATACCATCACTAAATTAAACTATTCTGGGTACACATTTAATAGCTAGTTGGCTACTGGTGCAAAAATGCTCTTTGCACCAAAAACCAGGGTGGGGCCATGAATGCAGTGGTCGCACATGTGCACTATATACAGGCAAAACGATGTCTTAAATACCAGGCAAACTCGATTATTTTCACGCTGCAAATTTAGCTTACGCTAAGTGCTATAATTCAAGCTAACGTTAGTCAATTGGCATGGCACCTGTGCACGATAGTTAAAAATCATGGGGCTCATGCGGACCAAGACAAAGGATGTGTAAATCAAATTACCTAGCTTCCTAAATGGCTAACGTAGCTACGGTATGCGCATGCACAGAAAATGCACACCGTTAGCCATGCTAACTTAGCTGTTAGCACCGGCGAATACAAAGCCAGATACAGTTACTTAGCCAGCTGGTACATTCGCGGGGAGGAGCAGCACCGGGCAGTACTAACTAGCTAACTTGATAGCATATACATATGCGGATGGAATAGGCTGTTACTTGCAACTCGAAGTGCTAGACTAGGCATTAGGCCTTACTTAGTGAAGCATTGGGAGGAAGGAAATGGCGCCAGTTTTGGGGTCGTTTTCTTTCTACACTGGGCGATTAAAACGGCAAGAGGAGACGAGCATACACCTGGATAAAACAAACTTTCGAGGAAAGGCTAGTCACCTGAATGATTTAAAGCATTTTACCATCCAAGATTTAACATCCAGCTAGCAAACGTTCCTGAACACCGCAGGATTGAAGTCACTCACAGCTGACCCGACTGGGACAATCTGATACTGTCGAGTTCACCTCAAAATTAACTCGCTGTTCATGAGCTAAAATACATTGCTTTAAGACGAGACACACTCCAATGACAATATATTTTAAATTATATGCCACAGAGCTAGCTAGTTGTTAAATGGAAACGTACCATAGCTGTCTCTGAATTGGTCGGCGTCTGGATAGAAATTGAATGAGCTGTGATGCAGCGTCTGTAATGTCTCGCACACACTTGATACACCACGTGGACGCGCTAAACTGCGCGTGCTTGATGGGGTGGGGAGCGCGAGCATCTCCATGAAAAAGTGGTCATGAGATTTAACGTAGAGCATGGTGGGAATAGAAGTTCTAAACCCTTTTGTATAACATTTCATGTTTGTCAAAATAAAACATAACATTTGGTTACTTTTATGCCCGAGCTAAGGCACTGACATCATCAGAAAAAAACTTTGGGAAAACATGCTCCCTGCAACACAGAGATTATGCGTGAATAATATAGTACTACGGACACCTATGCTATTCAGACACGAGAATAATATTTCATAGTGTAGAATCCATAATAGCAAAGTATTCGGTCTCGCCTCACCACACCCCCTGTATTAGGTTTGTTGAACTCACTTCCAAATATGGAAGCGAATGGTGGCGACAGCAGTGCACGCGCCTCGGTTCAACAAGACGGCCCGCGACGCCGATCACCATATAAGGAAACAAGGACATGATTTTCGCTATAGCAAATTTCACTACGCATTTTACGCACTGTTAGTGGGAGCAGCATTGTGCAGTACAGAAAGGAGAATGACAGCAAGGAGGGGAAAGTAGGAGGAACAAGGTCAAAATAAAACGAGGGAACGGTTCTGACGCTGGAATATGAATGGATGACGAGCCAACTAAGCAGTGTACAGCCCTAAAACCTGTCCGAAATTATGAATAATTTAAATAATCCTGCTTTATACCAACTAACAGTAATGGGTGATTGATTCATCATCATTACCATTTCAAGACTGACCACCAAACGTATTTTTCCTATTCCAGTTGTGAAGACTAGCATGATTAACGGTATTTTGTTTTAGAAAGTATAAAGATCGCAATCTATTGCTATAGTTAATGTTGTCCTTCCCTTTATCCATTCAATATTGACACCCTCTCCACAAAAGGAAGACCAGAATCTATTTAAAAATAAAACATTTTTGGCATGACAAAGTTAAATCGGTATATGTGATTAACCAATCAAGAACTCAACCAAGCTTACACAGGTTTTATGCATTTTATTTGGCTTAAGCATGACTTTTTCTTAAAAGATTAAAACATTTCAGTAATCAAGGCCCAACAAAATACCATTGCAAAAGATGATTAAAACAATAAGGAAGAAATTAACTTAAAAAAACATGAATTTCATGCATCTACTGTAATATATTTTTTATTTGTGGAATGAGTTCAAATGTAATTGTACAGCAAGGAGGGCGAGTGCAATAGTAATTGCAGAAAAATCCCTCCAATAGTAGCCTCCTCAACAATGGAATGGAACATAGATATGGAATGTGCAAAAGGAATGTCAGAGCCAATGGAACTTCTAGAACTATGTTGATTTATCTGGATTCTGAGGAAGAGGTCTCTTGCCTTTTATTGTACCCCTATGTATATAAGTAGTTCTTTGGCTGACAGGTCACTGAACCGCCTCACAATACCCATCACCTGCTTACACAAAACAGTTAAGAAAACAGTTCCCATAAATTCGAAATGATCACAATCTCCTTTCAAGCAATCCTCTGTATTGAAAAATCTTACATATAACATCTTTGGAGCATTTATTTCTCAAGTAAGTGCAACTAACATCTCTTAACCAACCTTCCAAGTTCAGAACCGTATGACATTTTGGTCAAGTTACAAGCAGTGAAGCAGTCTAAAAATTAAAAGATAACAGTGGAATGCATCAGCACTTGCACTGCCTCTAAAGTGGGCTTGTGTTTTAGAGTCACCAATTGTGGTATCAAGAAAAAGAGAAAGCAGTACAAGGAATCTCTGACATGGATAAAGGGGATGCAAATAATGTGCATAATGCAAAACTGGGAATGGGAAGGAATGTGCACAAGGCCACAGAGCGGTATAAAGAGACCAACATTAAGTCAAAAAGATCTGGCTACATGTATAACTGGTATACCCCATTACAGCATAGCATAGGTCAATTGCATCAGGAGGATACACTGCTTAAGTCTAACATGACTTAAAACCACCCTGACCAGCCTCCTATTACTAAGCATTGGTCACAAAGGATACGTAGATTATGATGCATTCAAATCCATGGCATATCCAATAATACAATACTTGGGTCTAGTGTTTCTATGTAAACATCACTGGGTTGTCTATATAAATGAGGGGAAGTGTGTGAGAATGGCAGTGTCAGTCAATGTTAAAAACAGGTCCAAGGGAATAAACAACCCCATGGGTCTGAGAATGCACCTTGCCCCAGATACTCTGTAAGACTGTAGTCTAATCTTTATGTAGATAGACACTGATTTAACCTTTGTATGTAGTGTAAAATTGTGTGATTGAAAGGATGCTGGTGAATGTGCATCATGTTGACCTCCCACTGCCATTATAATCATATGTTGGTTCCATTGGGTAGCATGGTAAGGCTTTAGTGCTGGGATGTGTGCTTGTGTTGTGTGCATGTTGTATTGCATTAAGATAAATAGGGTCAAGGCCATCTAGCTGGATTTCCTCATCTCAGCCACCGCTGGCCTCGACTTGTTCAATACCACAGTGGCCTGAAAGAAAAAGGACATGATTAAATTGCATTAAATAAAAACTAAACAGGGGTAGTTGAACTACTTCTAAGGTGGAAAATGTCGATTCTTACAAAAGTTTACAAACAATAACTATTCTTAGTTTTTTTACAGTCCAACTGCAAACTCTGTACACCGAATGTGATCGGCACACACACACACACACACACACACACACACTTCAGAAGATAGAGATGTGTTCACCTGCTGCAGTATGACATCTGCTGTCTGGTCGATGGCTCCCCCCAGCCCCCGGTATTTTCCCGAATAGCGTATGAAGCTCCAGGTGAGCATGGCGACCATGGCCAGGCCCAAGACACAGTCACATATCAAAGCAATTGTAGCCAGGCCGATGAAGAGCAACAGCCCTGACAGCACGTACAGGAAGCACACAAGGACAAAAAGCACTGCGGGCGTCCGGAAAGCACTGAAGACATTCTTTGACTTTCAAAGAGAAATAAAAGAAAATCCTATTAATTATAATGTTGATCTGTTGATTTAAATAATTCTACCTTGACTTTATCATCAGTGAATTTAACATGGAAAATACATTTTTCTCAGTAAAAACATTGTATCTGGTGTGACTCTTACCTCATTGTGCTTGCTGAAAGACTGCCACAGTTCTACCAGCTCGGCCTCAAGCTGGTCTCGGTAGCGGTCGCAGAACTCCTGCCCTCCCATCTTCTTGGTGGAGGAGAAGACATGGAGGACTCCTGGAGGAAGAAGTGGTGCTTCTCCTCCAGAGAGGCAGGAGCCACATAGGGAAGGTCTCCCCCACAAACCTTCAGGACAAAAGCGGGAGAGAGGAAAAGAGAATGCAAGGTGAGATCTTATGAGTGTTAAGAGGAATTGTTCTATCAGAAAAAAATACACTTTCTTTGTCAACATTAGAAACCCACCTTCTCCATGTTCTTGTAATACTGGTCTTTGGCTCCTGCCACGGCTGCCAAGTTGTTGGCCTCTGCTGTGGCCTTGTGAGAGAGACATTTAGTGGCAGTGGACTAGTGACATTCAAGAACACCTCAAGACTTATGAACATCCTCAATATTAGCATTATATTCCTCTGTTGAGCAATACAGTGGAATATTACTTTACTCTCAAAGTGGAAAACCTAAGTGGTTTGGGTGTGTACCTGCAGCATAGACTTCGGGTGTGGCAAGTCTTCACCTTGGTAGATCTTGATGTATGCCTGTAATCACAAACATTACACTGTCAAACATGACATAATGATGCAAACCTGGCAAGAACCTCAGAGGGCTGAACGCAGTCTCACCTTGAAGAACTCCAGCAGGCCCCTGCAGGTGACTTTGTTGCCGTTGATCTCTTTCTCAGCCAGGCAGTTAGGGTGCAGCAGTGTGGCGATGAGGTTGCGAAGCTCCTTTTTAAACTCGGGAGCCACATCTAAGACACAGGGTTGAATCAGATCAAGTTAATTGGTTATCATTAGGTGGATTAACAAGATGAACAAGGGGGCAGCCATACCACTAAGCTGGCCTTTGAAAGCGGGGCTGGTGGCCACCTTCAACCCAGGATGTGGTAGCAGGAAACAGTTGATGGAGGTGAAGCAGGAATGAATGTGTTCCCTCACTGTCTGTAGTTCCTCATGCTGGGTCTCCTTCACCTGCACAACACCACACATACTGGTTACCATCATCAATGCATAACTGAACCTGGTTGAATTTACTATTGTATCTTACACAGTGCAAAGCAACAAAAAGCACTTAAATTTGTAACCTGAAAAGGGACTAGTACCTGTAGACGTTTATCCAGGAACTCTCTGCCTCCGTTTAGCCCATATTTATACTCATAGGGAAAGCTCCAATCCCTGATTAGGAACATCAGAGACTGTGGGAAAAAGGGAGAATAGAATGAGACCACGGTATGGTAAAAACAAGGCACTTTAAGTTCGAAAACATTATACCATAAAAAGTGCCTGCGAGTTAGGTCAAAATGCACTTCAAGATAATTGGTCAAGATCCTAAATGATCAATGAACATTTTCTTGATATTTACAAGACTTTTGGTTCACATGCCTGAAAGGGCTTCAGATAGATTTCATCCATGGCGAGACGACCATACTCTGTGAATAGCTGGAGGAAGACAGAACACACAGGGTGTAATTAATTATGCACAAGAAAACCATTTTTTATATATAAAAATGGCTAAATGAACTTGAGGTACTGCAATTGCTATTAGAAACAGATACTGTAAATAATGTGGCCTTCATGAAGGGCTCTAAAGTGTGACCATTTTGGTCGGTATTTTGCTGTGCGACCTGACATTTTATTTTGGGAGCACCAGTACGACCATGAAAAAAAATCTAAATCACCCATTTAATATTGTTGAAATGATATATTATTTTACTACAGTGAAGTAAAAAACAAATGCAGTGATTTGTACTTCTTGCAACTTTCTGAAGTGAGAATGCCTGTGCCTACACTTTGTGGAGCCAGTTAGTGATGTTGAAACAATCGTTTCTAAATTCTTTCCCATTAAACATTATAAATTAAATGTTAACTGCAAAGTAGGCTTATCTGGCAAAATGATACGATATCGTGATGATTTGTATCAGTTAGGTAGTCTTCTGGTATACAAACTCTGCTTTTGCAGATGTACAGAAACACTGCCAGCTAAACACCGGTCTCTTGAGGTGCACAATTGAAATTAAAAAGGGCAACTATACCCTCCAAACACCAAAATGTTATCCTGATGTGATTTAAGCATTGTTGTGGACATTTACCTGCCAACGTGGCTGGTGGATCAAAATGTTTGTTTTTAGACCCTGTTCATAAACCATGTCACAGGCATTTGTTTACACCTGGTTTAGTCATGTTAACTAATTAGCTAGCTAGCTAGCTAACAATATGGTTACTTTACCAGTACATCTTGTTCAGTCATGTTACCTCATTAACTAGCAAACAACCAGGTTACTTTACCAGTACATCTAAATATTTGGGGGCACAGAAAGGAAAAAGGATAGCTTCTTTATAAGATCCAGCTGTGGAACATGTTGCTAGCCTGACCAACACCAGACCACGCAGCAAGATGTCGGTGACAGATAGGGCAGCTCTGCTTTGAGCTCCTAAATACTCACAATTATTTCGCTACACCTGCAATAGTATCTGCTAAACATGTGTATGTGACAAATATAATTTGATAACACAAGGCACACACTGTTGGTCTGGATTCCCTGTTGTCCAATGTTAAAAGTAGTTTTAGCGCCCAGTGTGTGGGTTTCAGTGAGAGAGACAAAGAACCAACCACTGTAAAAGTAGTCCCCTTCATAATCGACGCATCATGCCAACAACATCAAAGCGCCTCCACAGACTGGAGTCAGCCAGAGTGTCGCTTTAGCCAGGCACACATGCTGCTGCTGAGGAAGACTGACCTGCAACTGCTGCAGATCATCTTCCTGAATGTTCTGTGAGAGGTTGTAGATCTGGAAGAGAGACAAACAATCACAACCATATTACAAACATTGACATCAATTATGACATCAATTATAACAAATAACATGAGTGCACAGCAGATCACCTGTATTGAGCTGGTCATGGTGCTGAGGGCAAAGATTGTGGCACAATCCTTCACGGTTGACTGGTTATCAAATGCACCCTGGGTGTCCATCAGTAATACTGCCACCTTAGAGGGCAGAAATCAATCCAACCATCAATCAAATACATAACACCAACATAAACATTACACTTTTCAGTTCCAGTGCCCAAACAACTTTCTAGCACAATGGCAGAATCATTCCTATAAGCACATTGTTTAGAATGATGGAGTCAGTACCTCTGTTCCATCACTCTTCTCCACCAGGAAGACCTCACTCCACAGCTGGATGCCGGTGGTCTCTGGCTCTGAGCCCCCCCTCCATTTGAACCCAGTCAGGGGCTCATCGTCCTGGCCCAGCCATTCCTCATCATGCTTCTGGAGGAACAGACACCACAACACATTACTGACTGGTCTGACTTGGCAGCAGCCCTGGGAATAAGTCTGACACCATGAAACAATTCAGGTCACAAGGGGAGATACAGGTAACTGTAAATAAAGGAAACACCAACATAAAGTGTCTTAAAAGGGCATTGGGCCACAACGAACAAGAACTGCTTCAATGCAGCTTGACATAGATTCTACAAGTGTCTGGAACTCTATTGGAGGGACAATGCAACACTAATCTTCCACAAGACAATTCCATAATTTGGTGTTTTGTTGGTGGTGGAACACCCGGTCTCAGGTGCCGCTCCAGAATCTCCCATAAGTGTTCGATTGGGTTGAGATCTGGTGACCGAGACGGCCTAGGGCATATGGTTTACATCGTTTTCATGCTCATCAAACAATTCAATGAACACTCGTGCCCTGTGTATGGGGGCATTGTCAGCCTATGGGGACATAGCCATGGTAGCCAAAATAATGGCCTGCAAAGCCTTTTTAGACATTACCCGAAGCATGATGGGATATTAATTGCTTAATTAACTCACAAACCACACCTGTGTGGAAGCACCTGCTTTCAATATACTTTGTATTCCTCCTTTACTCCAGTGTTTCCTTTATTGTAGCATTAACTGTATGCCTGCAGGAATAGAGGCCATCAGATAGTAACAGACAGTCTAACAGGCATGGAGGGTACAAGGAGCACAGGTATAACACACATCTCACGTACAAACAGTTACCTGTTTCCGGTTCCGGTTGCATCTACACTTCGGTCCGCAGGTAGTATAACTTTTTATAACTTTTCATTACATTTCGTTATAGTACAACGGTTTGATTTGTCTAATCTTAGCAACTTCTTCTTAGCCAGCTACATAGCCGTCTTTGTATCAACGACAATTGCATAATTATCGTATTTCGTCGTCCTAACGTATCTGCCCAGCAGCTAGCTAAGCAGCTAGCTAACATCCACTGTCCACTAGCACTGTAGAAACTATTACACTCAACTGAACGACTCGATTAGCGTAGTGTCAGCTAGCTACATAGTTGTCTTCGTATCCAAGATAATTGTGCAGTTTAGAGTGTGTAGACTTAGAGTGATTATCTTAATTTACCGAGGTTAGCTAGCCAGCTATTTGTCGTCCTTAACGTAGGAAATGCTGCTAGCTAGCTAGCCAACAGCTAGCCAACCTCTACCGAATTGAACTCCAACTACCCGGTCAACATTCCGCGTCGTTCCACAGGTAGTATCACATTTTCATTTCACTTCATTACAGTGCAACGGTTTGATTTGTTTGATCGTAGCTAGCCAGCTACATAGCCGTCTTTGTATCTAAGACAATTGTGTAGTCTAGAGCGATTTTCTAGGTTAGCTGGCCAGCTATTGTCGTTCTTCTAACGTAGCTAGCCAGCTAGCCCCGATTAGCAGCACTGTAGTAACTATTACAGTACAACGGTTTGTTTTGTTTGATCGTAGCTAGCTAGCTACATAGCCGTCTTTGTATCTAAGACAATTGTGTAGCCTAGAGCGATTTTCTAGGTTAGCTGGCCAGCTATTGTCGTTCTTCTAACGTAGCTAGCCAGCTAGCCCCCGAATAGCAGCACTGTAGTAACTATTACAGTACAACGGTTTGTTTTGTTTGATCGTAGCTAGCTAGCTACATAGCCGTCTTTGTATCTAGACAATTGTGTAGCCTAGAGCGATTTTCTAGGTTAGCCAGCCAGCTATTGTCGTTCTTTTAAAGTAACGGAACGCAATCAACCTTGCTAGCTAGCCAGCTAGCCCCCGAATAGCAGCACTGTAGAAACTATTACACTCGACGGAACGACTTGATTAGTGTAGTGTCAACATCGCAGCCACTACCAGCTAGCCTACTCCAGCAGTACTGTTTCATTTCAATCATTTTAGTCAATAAGATTCTTGCTACGTAAGCTTAACTTTCTGAACATTCGAGACGTGTAGTCCACTTGTCATTCCAATCTCCTTTGCATTAGCGTAGCCTCTTCTGTACCCTGTTAACTATGTGTCTATCTATCCCTGTTCTCTCCTCTCTGCACAGACCATACAAACGCTCCACACCGCGTGGCCGCGGCCACCCTAATCTGGTGGTCCCAGCGCGCACGACCCACGTGGAGTTCCTGGTCTCCGGTAGCCTCTGGAACTGCCGATCTGCGGCCAACAAGGCAGAGTTCATCTCAGCCTATGCCTCCCTCCAGTCCCTCGACTTCCTGGCACTGACGGAAACATGGATCACCACAGATAACACTGCTACTCCTACTGCTCTCTCTTCGTCCGCCCACGTGTTCTCGCACACCCCGAGAGCTTCTGGTCAGCGGGGTGGTGGCACCGGGATCCTCATCTCTCCCAAGTGGTCATTCTCTCTCTCCCCTTACCCATCTATCTATCGCCTCCTTTGAATTCCATGCTGTCACAGTTACCAGCCCTTTCAAGCTTAACATTCTTATCATTTATCGCCCTCCAGGTTCCTCGGAGAGTTCATCAATGAGCTTGATGCCTTGATAAGCTCCTTTCCTGAGGACGGCTCACCTCTCACAGTCCTGGGCGACTTTAACCTCCCCACGTCTACCTTTGACTCATTCCTCTCTGCCTCCTTCTTTCCACTCCTCTCCTCTTTGACCTCACCCTCTCACCTTCCCCCCTACTCACAAGGCAGGCAATACGCTCGACCTCATCTTTACTAGATGCTGTTCTTCCACTAACCTCACTGCAACTCCCCTCCAAGTCTCCGACCACTACCTTGTATCCTTTTCCCTCTCGCTCTCATCCAACACTTCCCACACTGCCCCTACTCGGATGGTATCGCGCCGTCCCAACCTTCGCTCTCTCTCCCCCGCTACTCTTTCCTCTTCCATCCTTTCATCTCTTCCCTCTGCTCATACCTTCTCCAACCTTTCTCCTGACTCTGCCTCCTCAACCCTCCTCTCTTCCCTTTCTGCATCCTTTGACTCTCTATGTCCCCTATCCTCCAGGCCGGCTCGGTCCTCCCCTCCCGCTCCGTGGCTCGATGACTCATTGCGAGCTCACAGAACAGAGCTCCGGGCAGCCGAGCGGAAATGGAGGAAAACTCGCCTCCCTGCGGACCTGGCATCCTTTCACTCCCTCCTCTCTACATTTTCCTCCTCTGTCTCTGCTGCTAAAGCCACTTTCTACCACTCTAAATTCCAAGCATCTGCCTCTAACCCTAGGAAGCTCTTTGCCACCTTCTCCTCCCTCCTGAATCCTCCTCCCCTCCCCCCTCCTCCCTCTCTGCAGATGACTTCGTCAACCATTTTGAAAAGAAGGTCGACGACATCCGATCCTCGTTTGCTAAGTCAAACGACACCGCTGGTTCTGCTCACACTGCCCTACCCTGTGCTCTGACCTCTTTCTCCCCTCTCTCTCCAGATGAAATCTCGCTTCTTGTGACGGCCGGCCGCCCAACAACCTGCCCGCTCGACCCTATCCCCTCCTCTCTCCTCCAGACCATTTCCGGGGACCTTCTCCCTTACCTCACCTCGCTCATCAACTCATCCCTGACCGCTGGCTACGTCCCTTCCGTCTTCAAGAGAGCGAGAGTTGCACCCCTTCTGAAGAAACCTACACTCGATCCCTCCGATGTCAACAACTACAGACCAGTATCCCTTCTTTCTTTTCTCTCAAACTCTTGAACGTGCCGTCCTTGGCCAGCTCTCCCGCTATCTCTCTCAGAATGACCTTCTTGATCCAAATCAGTCAGGTTTCAAGACTAGCCATTCAACTGAGACTGCTCTTCTCTGCATCACGGAGGCGCTCCGCACTGCTAAAGCTAACTCTCTCTCCTCTGCTCTCATCCTTCTAGACCTATCGGCTGCCTTCGATACTGTGAACCATCAGATCCTGCTCTCCACCCTCTCCGAGTTGGGCATCTCCGGCGCGGCCCACGCTTGGATTGCGTCCTACCTGACAGGTCGCTCCTACCAGGTGGCGTGGCGAGAATCTGTCTCCTCGCCACACGCTCTCACCACTGGTGTCCCCCAGGGCTCTGTTCTAGGCCCTCTCCTATTCTCGCTATACACCAAGTCACTTGGCTCTGTCATAACCTCACATGGTCTCTCCTATCATTGCTATGCAGACGACACACAATTAATCTTCTCCTTTCCCCCTTCTGATGACCAGGTGGCGAATCGCATCTCTGCATGTCTGGCAGACATATCAGTGTGGATGACGGATCACCACCTCAAGCTGAACCTCGGCAAGACGGAGCTGCTCTTCCTCCCGGGGAAGGACTGCCCGTTCCATGATCTCGCCATCACGGTTGACAACTCCATTGTGTCCTCCTCCCAGAGCGCTAAGAACCTTGGCGTGATCCTGGACAACACCCTGTCGTTCTCAACCAACATCATGGCGGTGGCCCGTTCCTGTAGGTTCATGCTCTACAACATCCGCAGAGTACGACCCTGCCTCACACAGGAAGCGGCGCAGGTCCTAATCCAGGCACTTGTCATCTCCCGTCTGGATTACTGCAACTCGCTGCTGGCTGGGCTCCCTGCCTGTGCCATTAAACCCCTACAACTCATCCAGAACGCCGCAGCCCGTCTGGTGTTCAACCTTCCCAAGTTCTCTCACGTCACCCCGCTCCTCCGCTCTCTCCACTGGCTTCCAGTTGAAGCTCGCATCCGCTACAAGACCATGGTGCTTGCCTACGGAGCTGTGAGGGGAACGGCACCGCAGTACCTCCAGGCTCTGATCAGGCCCTACACCCAAGCAAGGGCACTGCGTTCATCCACCTCTGGCCTGCTCGCCTCCCTACCATTGAGGAAGTACAGTTCCCGCTCAGCCCAGTCAAAACTGTTCGCTGCTCTGGCCCCCCAATGGTGGAACAAACTCCCTCACGACGCCAGGACAGCGGAGTCAATCACCACCTTCCGGAGACACCTGAAACCCCACCTCTTCAAGGAATACCTAGGATAGGATAAGTAATCCTTCTCACCCCCCCCCTTAATGATTTAGATGCACTATTGTAAAGTGGCTGTTCCACTGGATGTCAGAAGGTGAATTCACCAATTTGTAAGTCGCTCTGGATAAGAGCGTCTGCTAAATGACTTAAATGTAAATGTAAATGTACCTGGATGTGATATAAAACCAGTGAAATATTGAACTTTGAACGAAACTTAGGACCATGGGTGTGTATGTTCTAATTTCAGAAACACTGACCTTCCTGTACATGTAGCGGAGCATGAAGTCCAGAATGAAGCTCTTGCCTTTCCGGAAGGCCCCAGCCACTGAGAGCACCACCACATGTTTGTCCCGGACCTCCGGTGCAAGCAGAACCCGTCCCAGAGCCTCTGTGTCCAAGGCAAAGGAGTGATCCTCCTTGCAAACTGTCACAATCTGGACCGGGCCTGGCTCACTCCCCATCGTTCCCTGTGGGTGAAGAGACACACTATGTTTTTTTTTTTTTGACCCCCTTTTCATGGTATCCAATTATTTTTCGTGGTATCCAATTGTTAGCAGTTACTATCTTGTCTCATCGCTACAACTCCCATTGTAGAGACGAAGGTCGAAAGCCGTGTCCTCTGAAACACAACCCAACCAAGCCGCACTGCTTCTTAACACAGCGCGCATCCAACCCGGAAGCCAGCCGCACCAATGTGTCGGAGGAAACACTGTGCACCTGGCAACCTGGTTAGCGTGCACTGTGCCTGACCCGCAATGAGACAAGGATATCCCTACCTGACAAACCCTCCCTAACCCGGACGACGCTAGGCCAATTGTGTGTCGCCCCATGGACCTCCCGGTCGCGGCCGGCTGCGACAGAGCCTGGGCTCAAACACACTAGCACTGTCATGCAGTGCCCTAGACCACTGCGCCACCCGGGAGGCCAACACACAAGATTTTGACATTAATAATGGTGCAATTCTGAGGCGTGAAATGTTTCATGTTAGAGTAGGTTAGATTTAGGCCTGCCTCACATCAAGCTATTATCAAAACTGATAATACTGTATAACTAATCGGTGTTACAACTTTGGCGACTTCCTTCCCATTACATTGCCTGGCTATCCATACTCCTTGCTCCGACTAAACGCTACGCCTACAGACTAGAGGTCGACCGATTAATCGGAATGGCTGATTAATTAGGGCCGATTTCAAGTTTTCATAACAATCGGAAATCTGTATTTTTGGGTGCAGATGTATTTAAAAAAATATAAAAAAATGTACACCTTTATTTAAGCTTTATTTAACAAGGCAAGTCAGTTAAGAACACATTCTTATTTTCAATGAGGAACGGTGGGTGTTTAGGAACGGTGGGTAAACTGCCTCGTTCAGGGGCAGAAAGACAGATTTTCACCTGTCAGCTCAGGGGATCCTTACAGTTAACTAGTCCAACGCAATAACGAACTGCCTCTCTCTGTTGCACTCCACAAGGAGACTGCCTGTTACGCAAATGCAGTAAGCCAAGGTAAGTTGCCAGCTAGCATTAAACTTATCTTGTAAAAATCAATCAATCATAATCACTAGTTAACTACACATGGTTGATATTATCTAGCGTTAGCTTTCATACATAGCATATATTGCACTTTTACGCTCTTCTTCAACACTGTTTTGGCATTATTTAAACCAAATTGAATATGTTTCATTATCTACTTGAGGCTAAATTGAGCGGTGGAGATTGCTGCTCCTCCCTCATCGCTTTTGCCCGTTCCCGTCACGGACCATAGGCCGATGCCCCTCGGCTCAGCATATTCGAATCTGCCAATTCTTGATCCGAGTACATCACCGACCCTTCACAGAACGCAAACACATTCGGGGCTGTCTGATGGGTCCAGAAACCGATGGGCTTGTCATTGGCTTTGATACTCTGGTTAGAGACGATCCAATCACTGATGACTTTCCCACAACACCCCTCACCATAAACAACTTCAATGACGGCAGTCTCAGACTAAAGTATGTAGCAAACGACAGAGCATCTGAAGAATTGAGTGTGTCGTCGGGCTACCCATTACATAATCCCTGTATAATCAATTCAAGCTCAAACTGAGGCCTATAAAAAGCACAGTAACGTTGAAATGTTTTGTTTTTTCTGAGGAGAACCCAGTGCCCAGTGAGAAATGATTCATAGTTTATACACAGATAAGCTTTCATGATTAGACAATGTTGGGCTCTGTGCAGGACTGTGTCTAAGGTAATGTGTGATGCATCAACCCAGCTGCCGGCTAGTGCATGCTCCACATCCCTGCAGATTCCTTTAACCCTCTCAATGAGGCTCTTTGTTGCATTGCTAGTAGTCGCCCATGCCCACGGCAAGATGGGAACCATTATTGTATAACTAAGATGGCGTAGCAGTCAGACGTCTTTGTCGTGTCCCCATGTATATTTATTTCATATATTTTTTTCCTTTGCATATCTTAAAAAAAATATTTTTCTCAAACTCAACTTCAAAATAATCTCCTGCAACCCGCCTCACCCAATGTGGTGTGGATCTGATTCTTTCTAAAGTATATTTCTTTACTTCTGAATCAGAATCCCCAACTACTAGCTAGTAGTCAGCGAACCACTGCTAGCGGTCATCAGCTAAACTTTAGCTCGGAAAACTCTCGCCAGTTTGCACAACGCGATTCAAACCAGAGCATACCGGACCTATTTTCTCTCCATATCCCCGGATTCCCACCGCAAGCTCTGAACCTTTTCACATGGGTCATCGAAGCTAGCTAGCTGCAATCCAAGTGTCTACTCCTGGCTAACGTCTCTGTCCCGAAGCAAGCACCAACTAGCCTGGAGCTAGCCCGGAGCTAGCCCATGGTAGGCCCATCTCCCGGCTAGCTGAAGAGGCCCATCAGCCACTCTTGGGCTACAATACCTGGACACCTTTTACTGCCGGTACGAAGCCCCGCCGATCCTCTAAGACTGGACTACAGACTTAACCTGCCCGAGGGGGTTATTCAACTGGCCCCTCCATGTGACGTCCCCTGAATGTCGATCTGCTAGCCGTGGCCCGCTAGCTGTCTAGAGCATATCGGACTGTTAGCTGAATTTATTGGGCCACTATACCTATTTTGTCAATTGGACTGGACCCCTTTACCACACGGAACCCTACTAATCCATCACAACTGACGAGGAGGCTCCGCATGAGGAGGCTATAACAGACTTCCTCCGTCGCAACATCCCTCTTAGGCCCTTCTGCTAGCTTGCTAGTGTCTCCAGCCAGCCTCACCACTCACCGGACCCCTAAGATCACTCGGCTACACATGCCTCTCCCTAATATTTCACTGTATAGGCTCTAGCCCCGCTCAATATGCCTTAGCCAACCCTTTAGTCCCCCCCCCCCACACACACGCACGCAGTGACATCACCTGGTTTAAATTGTTTCTAGAGACAATATCTATATCATCATTACTGTTACGGATACCAGTATCCTGTGTGTGTGTTCTCTCTCCTTCTCCCCTCACAGGTGAAAATCATCACTCCCCAATCAGAAGACACACCTCCTCCTGTTTCCTACCCAATCACAGTTCCTTTCCCTTGGTTCAAAAACCCTGTCAGTTGTTTGCTCTAGAGCTCAATCTCTCTCTGTAAATGCCATGTCTGTGTTTCACTCTCTCGTTGTGTTTCACTCTCTCGTTGTGTTTCACTCTCTCGTTGTGTTTCACTCTCTCGTTGTGTTTCACTCTCTCGTTGTGTTTCACTCTCTCGTTGTGTTTTAACCTCTTTTGTTTGAGCACCTCCATAGCACTTTGTCTTCACCTGTGAGTATTGTTATGGTGTTTGATTGCTGGTGGGAAAAGGGGAAGCCAAGACAAGTCGCCCATGGGCATACACTACCCGTAGGTAGACTTTGTGAAATACACTAGTTAGAACTGGGCGGACCACCCACTGTATTTTTGGTTAGTTAGCTGTTGTTAAAATAGGCTAGTCTAGCTTAGGTTTTTTTTTAATACTTATTGTTTCTTTCCTTGGGTCCAGCTCAGCCCCTTTTCCTGCTCCCCCCATTACCGTGTGTTTTTCAAATAAACCTTGAGTTTGACGGTAGATTTCAGTTGTCCTGGTTATTTCGTTCTCACTTTTACTTTGTCACAATTATAATTTGCATGAGTTATGTTACGGGTCTCATTACCATCCCCCCCTAGACTGTCGGGCCAAAAGGGATTCGTAACAATTACTCAATGCCTAGGTTTACCTCCACATCCTACCATACCTTTGTCTGTACATTATGCCTTGAATCTATTCTATTGCGCCCAGAAGCCTGCTCCTTTTTCTCCCTGTTCCGAATCTACTAGACAACCAGTTCTTATAGCCTTTTAGCTGTACCCTTATTCTACTCCTCCTCATCTGGTGATGTAGAGGGTAATCCAGTCCCTGCAGTGCCTAGCTCCACTCCTATTGCCTAGCTCCACTCCTACTCCCCAGGTGCCCTCATTTGTTGACTTCTGTAACCGTAAAAGCCTTGGTTTCATGCATGTCAACATTAGAAACCTCCTCCCTAAGTTTGTTTTATTCACTGCTTTAGCACACTCTGCCAACCTGGATGTCCTAGCCGTGTCGGAATCCTGGCTTAGGAAGACCACCAAAACCCCTGAAATTTAATTTCCATCCCTAACTATAACATTTTTCGACAAGATAGAACTGCCAAAGGGGGCGATGTTGCAATCTACTGCAGAGTTCTGTCTTACTATCCAGATCGGTACCCAAACAACTATAGCTTCTACTTTTAAAAATCCATCTTTCCAGAAACAAGTCTCTCACCGTTGCCGCTTGCTATAAACCACCCTCTGCCCGCAGCTGTGCCCTTCAACACCATATGTGAATTGACTGCCCCCCCCCCATCTATCTTTAGAGCTTGTGCTGCTAGGTGACCTAAACTGGGACATGCTTAACACCCCACCCGTCCTACAATCTAAGCTTGATGCCCTCAATCTCAAACAAATTATCAATGAACCCACAAAGGTACAACCCCAAATCCGTAAACACGGGCACCTTCATAGATATCATCCGAACCAACTTGCCCTCCAAATACACCTCTGCTGTTTTCAACCAAGATCTCAGTGATCACTGCCTCATTGCCTGCATCCGTAATGGGTCTGCAGTCAAACGACCACCCCTCATGACTGTCAAACGCTCCCTAAAACACTTCAGCGAGCAGGCCTTTCTAATCGCCCTTGTATCCTGGAAGGATATTGACCTCATCCCGTCAGTAGAGGATGCCTAGTTATTCTTTAAAAGTTCCTTCCTCATCATCTTAAATAAGCATGCCCCTTTCAAAAAATGTAAAGCAAGGAACAGATATAGCCCTTGGTTCTCTCCAGACCTGACTGCCCTTGACCAGCACAAAAACATCCTGTGGCATTCTGCATTAGCATCAAATAGCCCTCGTGATATGCAACTTAGAAGTTAGGAACCAATATACACAGGCAGTTAGGAGAGCTAAGGATAGCTTTTTCAAACAGAAATTTGCATTCTGTAGCACAAACTGAAAAATGTTCTGTGACACTAAAGTCCATGGAGAATAAGAGCACCTCCTCACAGCTGCCCACTCTACTGAGGCTAGAAAACACTGTCACCACAGATAAATCCATTATAACTGAGAATTTCAATAAGCATTTTTCTACGGCTGGCCATGCTTTCCACCTGGATACCCCTACCCCGGTCAAAAGCCCTGCACCCCCCACAGCATTTCGCCAAGCCTCCCCATTTCTTCTTCACCCAAATCCAGATAGCTGATGTTCTGAAAGAGCTGCAAAATTCAGGCTAGACAATCTGAACCCTCTCTTTCTAAAAATTATCTTCCAAAATCGTTGCAACCCCTATTACTAGCCTGTTCAACCTCTCTTTCGTGTCGTCTGAGATTCGCAAAGATTTGAAAGCTGCTGCGGTCAACCCCCTCTCCAAAGCGGGAGACAATCTTTGCCCTCAGCACCATGACCAGCTCAATACAGGTGATCTGCTGTGCACTCATGTTGTTATAATTGATGTTAATGTTTGTAATATGGTTGTGATTGATTGTCTCTCTCTTCCAGATCTACAACCTCTCACAGAACATTCAGGAAGATGATCTGCAGCAGTTGCAGGTCAGTCTTCCTTATTTAACTAGGCAAGTCAGTTAAGAACACATTCTTAAATTCAATGACGGCCTAGGAACGTTGGGTTAACTGCCTCGTTCAGGGGCAGAAAAACAGATTTTCAGCTTGTCAGCTCGGGAGATCCAATCTTGCAACCTTACATTTAACTAGTCCAACGCAATAACGACCTGCCTCTCTCTCATTGCACTCCACAAAGAGACTGCCTGTTACGCAAATGCAGTAAGCCAAGGTAAGTTGCTAGCATGAAACTTAGCTTATAAAAAACAATCAATCATAATCACTAGTTAACTAGGGTAGCCTAGTTGTTAGAACATTGGACTAGTAACCGAAAGGTTACAAGTTCAAATCCCCGAGCTGACAAGGTACAAATCTGTCGTTCTGCCCCTGAACAGGCAGTTAACCCACTGTTCCTAGGCCGTCATTGAAAATAAGAATTTGTTCTTAACTGACTTGCCTAGTTAAATAAAGGTTAAAAAAACATTTTTTTAACTACACATGGTTGATGATATTACTAGGTATTATCTAGCGTGTCCTGTGTTGCATATAATCTGACTGAGCATACAAGTATCTAAGTATCTGACTGAACGGTGGTAGGCACCAGCAGGCTTGTAAGCATTCACTCAAACAGCACTTTTGTGCGTTTTGCCAGCAGCTCTTTGCTGTGCTTCAAGCATTGCGCTGTTTATGACTTCAAGCACATCAACTCCCGAGATTAGGCTGGTGTAACCGATGTGAAATGGCTAGATAGTTAGCGGGGTGCGCACTATTGGCGTTTCAAACGTCACTCGCTCTGAGACTTGGAGTAGTTATTCCCCTTGCTCTGCATGGGTAACGCTGGTTCGTGGGTGCCTGTTGTCGATGTGTTCCTGGTTCGAGCCCAGTTAGGGGCGAGGAGAAGGACGGAAGCTATACTGTTACACTGGCAATACTAAAGTGCCTATAAGAACATCCAATAGTCAAAGGTATATGAAATACAAATGGTAGAGAGAGAAATAGTCTTATAATAATTCCTATAAAAACTTCTTACCTGGGAGTATTGAAGACTCAAGTTAAAAGGAACCACCAGCTTTTATATGTTCTCATGTTCTGAGCAAGGAACTTAAACGTTAGCTTTCCTACATGGCACATTTGCACTTTTACTTTCTTCTCCAACACTTTGTTTTTGCATTATGTAAACCAAATTGAACATGTTTCATTATTTATTTGAGGCTAAATTTATTTGATTGATGTATTATATTAAGTTAAAACAATACTGAATGAACACTTATTTTAATTGTCATTATTACAACAATTGAAAAAAATATTTTTTTTTTAAATGGGGAGATTAATCGGTATCGGCTTTTCTTGGTCCTCCAATAATCTGTGTTGAAAAATCATAAATCGGTCGACCTCTACACTGTATAGACTTTTTTTCCTACTGTATGTTTTATTCCATGTGTAACTCTGTGTTGTTGTATGTGTTAAACCTCTTTGCTTACAAGGTCGCAGTTGTAAAGGTCGCAGTTGTAAATGAGAACTTGTTCTCAACTAGCCTACCTGGTTAAATAAAGGTGAAATAAAAAGTTAAAATTACCTAAAAGGGGGAAAAGTCAACCAGGCCAATATCACCTAACATTAAACCTACTCTAGCTAGAGACTATATCAATCTTACACCTTGCTAGACATGTTCAAATCAGAATAAAATTACTGTCCTCAAAACACCATTTAAAAAGTGTTACAGGCAACATAGCCAACAGCAATGACAGGTGCTCTGAAGATGTGGTGCCAAAAAGCAAATTAAGTGACATGCCATGATTTTCTCTACCATGACAGTCAGACAGGCAGAGTCACAGACTAAGTAACATAAGGAATGTATGACTGAAAACAGGTTTTCAACTGTGCAACTAGTTAACGTTACCTCGAAATTAAAGGCCCAGCAACAGAATTCACTATTTTTACAGACAACCGTGTTGCCCTATCATACCATAGCAAGTTGGAACATTATTTATAATTATAATAGCATTATGTTTTCTATCTAGTACACAGGGCACACTACAATATTTCAGATAGCTGTTAGTATAAAGAAATGTAATGTACTGCACGCTGAACTTAACTAGCTAACATTACAGTACGCTTGTTTGCTAGCCAAGCTTTCTAAGCTTACAGAAATTAATTTCTATCCCTTTTAAACGACGGTTTACTGTTCACCAAATAGTCGTAAATTATTAGATAAAGCACTGTTTTACCTTTGGTATCCCGAATGAGGAATTCACAGGCACAAGCAATGAGTCAGAAAATTAACAATACTGCTGTCATGAGAACTTTTTCAAACTACGAATTCATTCACTTCCGCGTCCGCAGTCGAATTGACCTGTAGGGCTTGTGGTTTTGTCAATGCAATTATGCCATGAAGTAATAGAACTACATTTACAAAGATCCTTCAGGCGGTCATGCTTACCCTTGTGCTGATGGCTAAGGTAGATTTTAATGGAGTGCTACTAATGCGGAATTTACTGTATGTGCTAAACCCATTTATGTCCATAACGGACATGAATGGGTTTAGAACATTATAATTTCATTTTGTACACTTGCTCTCTAAACTTACAGACAGACAAATCAAAATATACACTACCGGTCAAAAGTTTTAGAGCACCTATTAATTCCAGGGTTTTTCTTTATTTTTTCTATTTTCTACATTGTAGAATAATAGTTAAGACATCAAATCTATGAAATAACACATATGGAATCATGTAGTAACCAAAAAAAGTGCAAAACAAATCAAAAAATATTTTATATTTGACTCTTCAAATAGCCACCCTTTGCCTTGATGACAGCTTTGCACACTCTTGGCATTCTCTCAACCAGCTTAATGAGGTAGTCAGTTACCTGGAATGCATTTCAATTAACAGGTGTGCCTTGTTAAAAGTTCATTTGTGGAATTTCTTTCCTTCTTAATGCATTTGAGCCAATTAGTTGTGTTGTGACAAGGTAGATGTGGTATACAGAAGATAGCCCTGTTTGGTAAAAGACCAAGTCCATATTATGACAAGAAAAGCTCAAATAAGCAAAGAGAAACGACAGTCCATCATTACTTTAAGACATGAAGGTCAGTCAATACAGAAAATGTCAAGAACTTTGAAAGTTTCTTCAAGTGCAGTCAAAAAAAACATCAAGCGCTATGATGAAACGAGCTGTCATGAGGACCGCCACAGGAATGGGACAGCCTCAGAAATTGCAGCCCAAATAAATGCTTCACAGAGTTCAAGTAACAGACACACACACATCTCAACATCAACTGTTCATAGGAGACTGTGTGAATCAGGCCTTCATGGTCGAATTGCTGCAAAGAAACCACTACTGAAGGACACCAATAAGAAGACTTGCTTGGGCCAAGGAACACGAGCAATGGACATTTGACTGGTGGAAATGTGTCCTTTCGTCTGGAGTCCAAATTGGAGATTTTTGGTTCCAACCTCTATGTCTTTGTGAAATGCGGTGTGGGTAAAAGGATGATCTCCACATGTGTATTTCCTACCGTAAAGCATGGAGGAGGAGGTATTATGGTGTGGGTGTGCTTTGCTGGTGACACTGTGATTTATTTATGATTCAAGGCACACTTAACCAGCATGGCTACCACAGCATTCTGCAGCAATACGCCATCCCATCTGATTTCTGTTGAGTGGGACTATCATTTGTTTTTCATTAGGGAAATGACCCAACACACCTCCAGGCAGTGTAAGGGTTATTTAACCAAGGAGAGTGATGGAGTGCTGCATCAGGTGACCTGGCCTCCACAATCCCCCAACCTCAAACAAATTGAGATGGTTTGGAATGAGTTGGACCGCAGAGTGAAGGAAAAGCAGCCAACAAGTGCTCAGCATATGTGGGAACTCCTTCAAGACTGTTGGAAAAACATTCCAGGTGGAGCTGGTTGAGAGAATGCCAAGTGTGCAAAGCTATCATCAATGCAAAGGATAGCTGATTGAAGAATCTCAAATATAAAATAGATTTTGATTTGTTTAAAAGAAATTGGTTACTACATGATTCCATATGTGTTATTTCATAGTTTTGTTGTCTTCACTATTAGTCTACAATGTAGAAAATAGTACAAATAAAGAAAAACCCTGGAATGAGTAGGTGTTCTAAAACTTTTGACCGGTAGTGTAAATATATATATATATATATATATATTTTTACATGGGGCAAAACATTTGTCTACAATGTGAATTGTTATAGTATAGTCAGTCTTTGGAGCTAATGGGGATCCTAAAAAAATACTTAATACACCGCCATAATCTACAGATGACCTGGATTATTGATTTTATTCAGTACATTTTGTGTTTTGCCATAATCCCAAAATGGGTACCCAAATACAAATGTTAATACTTTGTTATAGTCAGTCAATTCCCCCCACTAGATGGCGTCTGCCCATTGAATCCTGTCATTGTCTGAGTATTTGAAAATGGTTTGGGACACATAAATTACCACCTATATTTTAAAAGAGTTTTGTGCTTTATTGTTAAGTTGAGAAGTGAAAAATAGATGGATTGAGAAGTCTAAGGTTTCTTTCTAAACAAACAAATTAGACAGCCTATAAAATATATTCTCCGCAAGAACACGTGTTTAATAAATGCTGCCGTTGGTAAAGAGATTATAAAATCTAAAACATTAAAAAAATATGTTAATCATGAACAGACAAAGATTCAAGAGGATTAAACAACTTTCTTTGTCCCCTGAATCTGAGAGTGGATTAACTGGCAGTAGATTTCTCATGTTATCATTCATCGGAAGTATTCCATCAAAATACAGAGGTCTTGATTCTTTGTATCATCATATCGGTACAGCATCAATCTTATTTCTCCCTCATTTGTACCAAAAGCATATGCCAAGATTTGGTTTATGTCAATTAATGTGGTGAGTGGCTTAATGTGTTTCAGTGCATCAGGTAGGGTGGCTTGGATTTGCAATCATAGTAGCTATATCACTTCATGACAGCAAATCAAATCTCAGGCAGTGTCAACACACAGCAGCGAATTGTCAATTTCTATCACTCAGGTTGCACATAATCTCCTTGCATCACAGTGTAGGCCAGTCTATTGGTCAATTTGTTTGGACCCCACTGCATGTCATTATCTGTAGATCAGTCTAATGTCCACCCCCTGCCAGGTCCAGAAGTGACCCAGCAGCCTCTTGGGCCTCAGCATCCAGCTGCAGGATCTCTACAGTCTCCAGATCTAGTTCAGTGTCCCCGGGCAGGACCAGATACTGGTACTGATGATACTGGTAGTAATGGAACTCTATGTAGCCGCTGTCTGACAGGGGGTCTTTCTCCATCTCCTCACCAACCTCTTCCTCATATTCCACTGCCTCCATATTGACAAGCTCCTCATGGTCAGGGGTCAGAGGGCAAGGTGGATTTGAGGAGAGAGGTGGGTTGTCTGAGGTCAAGGCTGGGGGAGAGGGGGAGGAGAGGAGAAGGGTTTGAGAAAGGGAATCTGTGTGACAAGAGACCATTTGTTTTTGTACTGTACATTGAAAAATGTGGCATGTCAACATCCATTATAGGTATCAGCATACATTGTTGATGTGCAATGTGCAAATGTTTTATAATAGTGTCCTATACAGTAGAGTAGAGCAATTTATGTAAAAGCTTAAAGAGATAGAAAAGCCATGCGTTACAGTGCATACCATGTAAACGATCCCTCTCTGAGTGGAATGTAGGGAGTTACTGCACTAAAAGAGAGAGTGACAAATGGCGGAGCCATCGTGTAGCTGTGGCTATAGGTTGTCAAGGAAATAGAAGGTTGTTGCCAAGACAACAGCACACAAACCCACCAACCATGCGACATGCAGAGTAAAGAGGTAGAGAAAAAATTCAGCAGGTGAATTAAGGTGTAAAAGATAGATCAGTTGTTCCTCAATTAAACTATGACTAAACATTACGAGGGAACCGACATCTTCAAAAATACATTTGTGAGAGGCACTACAATACTGTCTGGGGCTTTATAGTTTGCCCAAACTTTAGTGTGGGTCTCAAGATCTAGGAGGCTGACATGCTTAGTGATAGAGGGCTAACCTGAGATCGCCACAGTGTCACACACCATAGATACTCCATAATCAGCTCCCTCCAACCTGCACAGGACAGAGAGGGAAGACAAATATAGTTAGTTGGACTACTGGTAAGGTTTTGACTGGGATGTGATAAGCCTGCTATTGTAAGACAAATCATTAACCCACATGCGTTAAACAACAAGAATTTGGGCAAAAATATGTGGTAGTCACAGAAGGATTTGTGAGATTTGGCACTGTGAACTAAACTGCAGTTAACTGTTTGTTCATACTCACAATGCAGGGTTGTTTAGTAAGTTGCTGTTAGTGCTATGGTAATACTGGGTCTTCCTAAGCACCTCCAGAAGAGCGGATCGATATTCTGGACACACGCACCACAGTGAGCCCTTCCCCACAGACTGAAAAAACACATCATGCGCAATCTTCGATATCACAAAACACCATCATTTCAAACAAACAGCGAAACTTAATGCAATTGGCATATTGAAGACGAGTGAACACATCTCACCTGGTTCTTGTCCCTGTGAATCCGACAGAAGCTCTTACTCAGAGACAGGTTGTGCCGAACAGAATTTCTCCACCCCCCAGGTGCTGCTCTGTAGTAGGGGAAGCTGTTCAATATCCAGTCATATATACCCTTCACTGGGAGCCTCTTGTCTGGTGAGTATTCTATCGCCATGAAGATTAGACTGCTGAAGGAGTAAGGGGGCTTGGATGGGGAGGTAAGGTGGTGTTGGGTAGGTATGGGATCCTGGGGTTCCAGCTGGGGCAGTGGTGTTGTTTTGGGCAAGGGCTGCAGGGGAAGCAAATTGCCTCTTTGATGTAACCAGTTGAGGCAGGTCAAGTCATCTTGGTCAGATGTGGTTGGAGAGTTGAGGCAGTGTAAGTTTTGTCCGTCAAGGAACTGAGGGGGGGACAGGGAGTCTAAAAGAGGGGAGAGAGATTCAGTCTTGAGGTGAATGGAAACTGGGGCTGTGGGGGAAAGCCAAGTAGGGCATGGTGGAATCGACAGAGGAGACAGAGGGAGTGAAACATGGACAGTGGAAGAAGTCTGCAGAAGAGAGGAGAAAGGCGGGGACTGGTAGAGAGTGGTGGGATAAAGAGATGTAGGAAGGGGTGGCAGTGTGTGAGTGTCACTCTCCATCTCTCTCCCAGCAGACTTCTTAAACACTCATTCAATAGATGATCTGTTGGGCAAAGCAGAGCAGTCAAACATTTCAAAGGCATAGCGAAACATGTAGCTCAAGTTAACAGCAACGTAGTTCCACAATTTGAAAAACGTAAGTAAACCCAATTTATAACAGCGTTGGTAGACCAGATCAGGTGGTCTTACTGAATTAATTAGTGGCTAAATGTTGTGAGTCAGTCTACTCTCTGCCCTGCAACAGGGTCATTCAGTTGGTAAGAATATAAAAACATACATCAAGTTAAAGATTAAGAAAAGTCTGAACAAAGTCCTCCCCCTTTTTCTTCTGGTTTTGCATGAATGATTTCGCTAGCTATACTAGCAGATTCAAACAGCTACAGCAGCAAAAAGGCATTGCACAGGTGGATACGTAAAATCTTCCTGAATAGAAAACTATTTTTATTTCTAAATGGTAAATAAAGCAGACTGCTCATGAAGCCACATGGTGCTCAACAATGCTGCTCAATGTGCTCATTCTTCGGAAAATGGCGGTAGAATATAAAGTTACATTTAGCACAATCAGTCAAGCAGTCTTTTGTTAAACTCCCCCTCAGGTGCTGACAAACACTTAAAACAGAGTATAAAAAAAACAATGCATTGCTTACCAATAAAGCAACGTATTAGTTCAGGGTATATCGGTAAATCTCGAATTATGCAAAATATATTATTCAAAAGTTAATATTGTCTGATATCCATACGAAGAATCGAATTCCTGCCCGTCTGCCTTCTATCCGTTCCAGTGTTCCCTTGGAAACCAAAAGGACGCTTTGCAGGTTGCGCGGCACCTGCGCGTTCCCGCCTTAAAGATACAGTTCAGTATTTATTTTCCAGAACAAATGGAGAGGACAAACCACTTCCCAGATATGACTGTCACAGCATTCTCAAATTCAAGGTCAAAGATGATCAAACTGAGCAACAGACATTTTTCCATTGAAACTTTACATTCAGTTAAAAAGACAGAGGCATGGTTAAAATTCAAAGCTAAATATGTTTATTTTTCTACAAAAAACATAACACTGATTGTTGTTCATGCTCTATAAAGTTTAGATACATAATAAAGGAGGGTTTAACAGGGAAGGATAAATGGGGAAGATAAGAGTGCACTGGTAGCAATCCTCAGAGTAGCTCCATCATTTTACATTTAACCATACTGCAACATTTCTGGTAAGCCCAAATGGACAATATACACAGAAAACTTTAGAGGAAAACTGGAGTGTGGTGTGAAATGTTTCTCAATCATATTCCAATTTCATGAATACTAAACCCTTCTTTCTCTGTAAATAAGAGGGCCAAAAAGGACTCCGTAAAACACTCATGGTGAGAACATAAAAGCCTTCCATTTTGACAAGCGATTCATCTTGCATACAAAAGTCTCAGACTGTAGAGGAGTCAAAAATAAATGTTCATTTAAAACTAACCCACAAGCTGAGCACAAGATACAACTCAATATCTATTATCCCCTTTTCTCTGGCAGATGAGCTGAAAGGCAGGTAACAGTGACACTCAGAAGAACCAAATTTGTAGAAAGCATCAGTGTTTTTAAAGTTTTTTTTTTTTTTTTTTTTTTAAGTTCGATACCAAAGGACCTCCGCATCAGACCCCATATCAGGTCACCTGACCAGATGTGAGGTGAGCCAGTAGATAATGATTGGCTGAAAGGCGGCGGTGGCCACGGTGATGTACAGGCGGAGTCTTGGTTTGGCACTCGCCCCAGCCCCCATGGAGTCATGGGAGAGAGATGACAGAATCTTCATTTTGAGAGAACGGACCTGGTGATATGATCAAAATGCTGTTAACTCTTGGACATGAAGTTTAAAGACACAAAAACGTATTAAACTATGTCAACTTGGCTACTATAATGCATAACTAGGTATGACAAATTCAGAATAATTCTTAACACACATTTCCACAGAGTTCTAAAGTACTTACAATGAAAAACATAAGAGCACACGATGACCAGGCGAGAGCCACGAAGTAACCATCACTGCCAAACAGCAGACCACCCAGCACTGTGAAAATCATCCTAAAACAAAGAAGCATCCTTAAACTCAGGGGTATCACAGTATTGTCTGCAAAATGTAACAACTTGAGGTAAAAAAAACGAAAAGAAAAGTATCTCTTATAGAGTGTAGATAACATAAACCACGTTTCAATCCAAGTGAAGTCATACCGTATATATAAAAAATAAAAATCACGACAGCTGTGATAGAAACTGGAAGTTTTGGTAGAATTTTATAAATGCAGAAAGAATGTTCATTCGACATGGTGGGATCTTTTTGCGTCTGTAAAATTAATTATGTGAGAAATGGCGGTGGAAACACATTTATACGCAAATATTGATATAACCGTCACATAAACTTGGATTCATACGATGATATGGTGGGTGGTCCTCCCACTATGACTCAGGAAACAATGTAGTTTTAGGCAACAGATGAAACCACTTATGATGAACTTCACAGGGTGGTGAAAGTGTACAGTAATCTTGATGCTCATTTCCAATAAAATATTGAGGGTCTTATTCTGTTGACATGATGATCAATGCTTGACTGCTGTTTGACCCCCCCATAACAAATATCTTGCTCTTATCCATAATAATCTCATAATATAGACTAACCTACCCGCTATGTATCTGCCAGCTGTTGGCTAAAGAGCACGTAAGACCAGAGTAGACAACGTTTTCTATTTAACGGAACCATGTGAGACAAAACCATCAGTAGAGTTGAAAAAATGTGATGGAAACACATTGAACTTTACATTTTTATTCGGTACATGAACGCTTGAGCGAAAAAGTACATTTTGTGTGCACCAAGTCATCGCGCACCGATTTTAATTCGCAACAAGTTTGTTTGGTGTAGACACACCACTGGTGGGAGAATTCACATATTTTCTTTATGCAGATTTTAGAATATTCACATGAAAATCAATCACCAATTGGATGGAACCCTAGCTATAAATCTAATGGAGCCCTTACCCCACATATTTGTATCCACTGTAGGCAATGAGGTCAAACGTGGATAGGTCAGAGTGAACCGTGAGAAGGTAGAGACTCAACAGCATGACCAAGACCTCTATAACGACCCACACCAAAGCAGTGCTGGCACACAGACCAAGGACCTCTGGACTGAACCTGCCATTGAAGAAGAGAAAATAATGATGAGGGGGGAGAACATTAGTTGGTTGATTCATAAACAAAATGAGACAAATAGTGTCACTTAAATTAATACATTGTATCTAACACTCCAGAAATCATACATTTGCTTGGCTATGTTTGAACAGTTGTAAAGAAATAGTAGTTGATGTAACCTGTTCTGAATGCCAAGGGCCATCCCAGCAAGCAAAATGTAGGTGATGAAAGCCATTGCTGAAAAATAATATGTGACAGGTTAAAGGAAATATTCATAGCCTGTTATACATTAAAAAGTATTAGTAAGTTCATAGTATGTGAGGATCTTAAAACATCTAAGGTTAAAAAGATGCATTCAGTATTAGTTGATAGAGATTGATAACATTCATATAATTGTGTTAAAGTTCAAATCTGTCAAAGGGTACGAATTGTGAGAGTAATGTGTAAACGTTATATTGATTACTTTATTTTGTGGTGCCTAAAAGTGTTAATCTGTGATCTACGAAATGCTCTTAATCTATGAGCCGGAGATCGATTGCTCTGGTCTCCACCCATATTCCTGGGGAAAATCGAGGTCTTTTCTAATTGAACTAAAAGTTGAATTGAGAATACAACACCGTATCACTCTCGTGATTAGTTCTCCCCTGTTTTCAGGTACTTTATTGATGATAAAATAGGAATTTAAATGTTATAACTCGCTAACATGTCAAGAGTGTTTAAGGTGTGTCTTAGTAACGTCTTGAGGAAGTTAGAGTTAAGTTTGAAGAGAGTAACATTAGCCCTGCTCGGTAGAAGTGAAGAATAGCATCGTACTGAGAGCAGCTGCCATTTTATGTCGATTGTGAATGAACATGTGCGTTGTTAATAAGATATTTTGCTGTGTTATTTGTATAATGGGTTTTCTGTTGTTTTGTAATGTGTTACTTTTGTAAAAATTGAACTAAAAGTTGAATTGAGAATACAACACCGTATCACTCTCGTGATTATTTCTCCCCTGTTTTCAGGAGTGTAACAAATACAGTAATAAATCAAATCCATTCATAGTCCGTCACTTCAATATTAAACATATTACTGATATACCCTATCAATAAAACATACTTACAAGGTATGTAAAGGTCGGGTGCATTCACGTCATGCCTGGGTGTGAGAGGAGTGTCTCTGTGGTAACGAACTTCCCAGTCCTATTGACATTACGACAAAATGTGAAATGTATTTACGCAACATCACAGACATATAGTTCTTACTGGATCTAACATTTAGCAGGGCACAGAATGTCTAACAATGTCTCCTAATCTGAGAAGGGTAATTTGTGCAAACATATCATGCTTGTTAATATAAAGATTGATGAAGCACAATTGCATTTTACGCCTGCAACAGAGAAAATTCTCATCTTCTGTGACCACACACACACACCAACACACACATCAACACACACATCAACACATCAATACACACTGCTAGCAGGGTGATTAAAGAGTGATTATCTTGTTTGGAGGCCCAACTATCTGATATGTACAAGAACATGAGACGAAGGAGGAATGCCAAGACTGTCTCCATGACCTTGACACACCAGTGTGTGCTACAGTGCTGTTGAGGATCATACTCTGTAGAACATCATGTGCAAGAACGTGATATGGTGCGTTTGGTGTAATAAAATGACTTGATTACCTGGTGTGTGTATGGGAACATGAGGAGCAGAAGTTTCTTCATTACATATTTGCTGTCGACGGCAAAGAAATACTTCAGCTTGTTCACAGACACGTACCTGCTGATCTGAAGAGAGATTGCACAGGTTAATTTCTCTAACTGTCATGATAAGTGGAATCAAAGATGGTTGGCACAGTCTCATTATTTGCCGACCAGTGCCTATGCTTTTTTGAGGCTATACTTTTCCGACATTGGAGCCTTAATCAGCAGACGGTTCTGATTGGGAAATCGTTGTTTGCGTAGAAAGATTTAAATCCAATTGGTAGATGCACCAGCCACTTCCAAATCAAAACATGGATGTCAATGTTTTCCCATACATGCGCCATTCTAATTCGCCTGTGAGGCTGATTAGCTAGTGCAAACAGGTGTGAAACAGACAGTTGTCTGCGCAAAGAGATTTGGAGGGGGTGGTAGCATCCAACAATTAGATTTAATTATTTATTGGGCACTGCTCAGCGATGCAAACAACGATTTCCTAATCAGAATCGTCTACCAATTACGGATAAAGGCTCAGATATTGGAAAAGCTAAACCAAATAAGCACGGGTCGGGAAATAACTTGTTAAGTGGGTAAATGTTATACAGCTATTTATTTATTATTTAACAAGGCAAGTCAGTTAAGAACATATTCTTATTTACAATGACGGAACTACCCCGGCCAAACCCTAAATCGGATGACGTTGGGCCAATTGTGGGCCCTATGGGACTTCCAATCACAGCCAGTTGTGATACAGCCTGGATTCTAACCAGGGTCTGTAGTGATGCCTCTAGCACTGAACAGTAGGCTCCCTCAGGCACAAACTGAGTCAAGTAATAGACGCAGACCAGCTCTATAGCTCATGTGGCTACCTCATGCACAGCTTTACCCTAACCATCCTATCTGGCTGAAGTCCATTAATAAAACCTCAGCTGTGGATCGGAAAGGACCCACAGGTGAATGCAACACACCAGCAGCAACTCTAGTCTATTTAACTGTTCATTTGCTGGAACGTGGCCATCACCCTAATGAGAATGAGACCAGTCTGTAGTGTGATTCTCTCACCTCCTTGTTGACAATATCCTTTCCCTGGTTGGCCAGGGAAGAGCCATATATCATGGCTGCACTGGCCATTGGGTCAGCAAACAGGTTGTTGACCCCAGCACCTCCTGGCCCTCCAGCTGGAGCACCTCCCATGTTGTACCCAGGGGTGTAGAAACCCTGACTGTTCATTGGTGGTGCTGCCGAACTGGTATCGTCAAAGAGGAGAGGGTCCCCAGCGGGGGGAGCTGCACGGGCTCTTGGCTTTGCTACAGAGGGACAAATGGGAATGAGGATAGGGTAGTGTGTAAGATACAGAAGTGGGGGAGAGTAGGGTATTGTGTAAGATTTGGCCAAAACAGCCAAATACTCCATCTAAACATGAAACGGTTCTAGAAACATAAAGCATCAAAATAATTTCACAAATTATACACTTACTGTACACTTAACACAGTTGCAGCTGACATCATTGTTCAGGGACAACACTTTGTGGCATCCGTCTTCACAAAAGTGTTCGGCGACGCAGTTAACTATTTTGCACAAGGAGTCGACGGTCTCCTATGTTTTCTGTAAATTAGCGCTGTATGGAAATATGGCCATGTGGGAACCCCTAACCCCATTAAAAAGGTATGTAGTGGCCTCCCGGGTGGTGCAGTGGTTAAGGGCGCTGTACTGCAGCGCCAGCTGTGCCATCAGAGACTCTGGGTTCGCGCCCAGGCTCTGTTGTAACCGGCCGCGACCGGGAGGTCCGTGGGGCGTCGCACAATTGGCCTAGCGTCGTCTGGGTTAGGGAGGGCTTGGCCGGTAGGGATGTCCTTGTCTCATTGTGACTGTGGCGGGCCGGGCGCAGTGCGCGCTAACCAAGGTTGCCAGGTGCATGGTGTTTCCTCCGACACATTAGTGTGGCTGGCATCCGGGTTGGATGCGCTGTGTTAAGAAGCAGTGCGGCTTGGTTGGGTTGTGTATAGGAGGACGCATGACTTTCAACCTTCGTCTCTCCCGAGCCCGTATAGGAGTTGTAGCGATGAGACAAGATAGTAGCTAATAGCTACTAAAACAATTGGATACTACGAAATTGGTGAGAAAAAAAGGGGTAAAAAATAATAATGTAGTAATTTAAACTTTTTTATTTTGCGCTGACATGAAAGATATGTTTCCAAGCATTGGGGCTCTTAACAAAAAACAGTATTTGTGCATTAGAGACCTCTCGAACAATGAGAAAGTTCAGATTCAAACTCCCATTCACCAGCTCTGCAAGCGTTATAATGTACATTATAATTTAGAATTTTTTGGGAAATACATACCAACCGTAGCAGAAGTAAATGAAGATAGTTACTTAGCAAAACTCCACATTTGGTTATCAAGTATTTTGACATTTTGTATTTTGACATTATAACGCTTGCAGAATTGATGAAAGGGAGTTTGAGTCTGAGCTTTCTGTGCATTAGAGGTCTAACATGCCGACCACACTGCTTGCATTATGTGCGCGAGCATTGCAAAATAAATGTACACATACATGTTATTCAATCATTTCATCCAAACTGCTCGTGAGTGTTTGCGTAACCAGGCGCTGCAAGTCCCACCTCCCCCATCTCCTCAGTTATTTTTAGGATCATATACCAAGATGAACTGAGGTCCACACTCCAGTCGGTGGTGGTAATGCATCTTAAAGTTGTTTGTCAACCACCATATAAAGTCCAAAGAAGAAGACTGAAGGAAAGATTAATAGAAACCATCTAGGTTTACCTTTTTATCTGTGGACTAATTGTCAGAGTAGAGGACCTTGTGCATTTCAGGAAAAATAACAACCCAATGTTTATATCCGAAGACAAATTAGCTAGCAACGACAAGTAAGCTAGCTAAATTGCCACAAATGTTTCATGCATTTCAGCCTGTCCCCAAATTAATATAGTTGGTTCAGAGATCTTTTTGATATTTCAACCTATGTGTCCTGGTCACATCTGTTGTGGATGGACAAAATCAACATGCGCGTGCCCAGTCTAGTCAGCATGTAAAGCACAGATTCTGGTTCAGTTAGTCTATGAATGGGCTAGGGTGAAGTATGACAATTACATAACAGTTAAGGCAATTATGAGTGACAATATGAGTATCAAACCTGTAACTACAAACAATAGTCATGCCATGCGGGATGCAATGATAGCCTCAGGCTTTGATCACATCGATAGCTTCATTGCACAAAATAGTATGCAGCATTATATTTATTTAACCTTAATTTAGTCAGTTAAGAACAAATTATTATTTCACAATGGTGGCCTACACCGGCCAAATCCTCCCCTCACCCAGACGACTCTGGGTCAATTGCACACTGCCCTATGGGACTCTAGATTATGGCTGGTTGTGATACAGCCCCGGATCGAACCTGGGTCTGTAGTGACGCCTTTCCAGCAATAAGATGCAGTGTCTTAGACCACTGTGCCACTCGGGAGTCTAATCTGGATATGCGTCCAACAAAAGCTCAATGCCTTGATCACACCGACAGTGTGGATGTACAAAATACTAAACAACATCATCTGGTTATGTGCGCAACAAAAGTTCAACATTCCCTTTCTGCTACAATGTATGTCAAGCCTTCAAAGTTTAAAGCTTGACTCATACTTTCGATTAATCTTTTGGTGTATTGTAAGAGTTATTGCGCAAAATAGTATCCAGCATCATCTGGATATGTATGCAACAAAGTTCAACATTCACCTTCTACTACCATTTCTGTCAAGCAGTCTAAGCATATCGTTTGTTGCATACATTCGAAAAATCTAACGTGTGCAAAGCAATCCCAGCGTTCCATTGGAAATTAATGTACATCCGGTGTATCCGAAGCGTAACCTAACTCTAGCAAGCTACATTATTAGTTAGCTGTATCACATAGATAACATGTAGCTAGCTACTTACCACTTGCTCGGTAGCCATGATGTGGAAGGTCCATTGTAAACACCTGTTTAAAAATAGAAACACAATGTTTGGGTTTGATAACGTGTTGCAACGTAATTTTATACGTCGCAGGATCTTCGCATCCAGAAGTTAGTTAGCCAGTTATGTTTCAATGTTGGCTAGTAGTACGTAGCTAGCTAACGTTAATTAGCAGTTTTTTCGTCGTTAACGTTACTCTTGGCTGCTCGTCTGGGGCTAGCTACTGAATGCTAACTGAAAAGCTGGTTAGGTTTTGCCACCATTTGTGTGAACACAATTGACAGTTAATTAAAGCAGAATAACATATGTCAATGTACAAGAGTGTTTATAAAAAAAACATAATAACTATGACATACTCATGGAATACAATTTTCACTATTTAAAAAGCAAAACGTTACATCTACCTACGTGTCCTATGGTGCTTCCTAGAACCCGCCTCTTTTACTTTACCTTAGCTATTAATGGTCGTCTTCTGTGCCTGCGTGGCAGCGTGGATAAGCAAAATACTTCTATTGGTCCAAAATAAAGATTCAGCCTGTGCACGGATTGGTTTTCCGGGATATCAGTCTTCGCTATTCATTAAACCAAAGAGAGCACAGTAGGAAACTCTGAATTACATATTCATCAGCTCTTTCAACCTAGGCATGGGTTGTATTCATTACGCCGATTCTGTTGCAAAACGTTCTGTCTGTTGCAAAATCTGTTGAAAAACGTTTTGCAACAGAAACTGTTTACTTCAAACGGAAATCCTTGCTGTTCTTTGGATAAAGAGATGGATTGGCATCGAGTTATGGCTAGCTATAGATTTATAGAAGGTAGCCCATGATGTCTTCTGAAACAGTGACTCATGGTGACTAATTGTAAATGTAAATGTAAAAAGTGACAAAAGAGAAAGTTATAACTTGTTTAAAAACAGCAAAGATTTATATTTGGAGTAAACGTGTTCTAGTCAAGGCTCATCCTATATAGCTATTGCTGTACACAACTTTTCTATTCATATAGTGTCCATACACACCATCATATACATATATTTATATATGTCAAAGGAAGTTGGTGACACCTTAATTGGGGAGGACATGCTCGTGGTAATTGCAGTATCATAATTGGAGGAATGGTACCAAATATATCAAACACGTGGTTTCCATGTGTTTAATGCCATTCCATTCGCTCAGTTCCAGACAATACTATGAACCGTCTTCTCAGCTGCCTCCTGTTATATATTTATATTCCGAACTCTGACTTTGCTCTTTCTGATATTTCTTAATTCCTTTATTTTTATTTTTTGAATTTGTGTGTATGGTTTTATATTGTTAGGTATTACTTCAATGCTGGAGCTACAAACATAATAATTTCGCTGCACCTGCAATAACATCTTCAAAATATGTGTACCCCCGAAGCTGGCCCATGTTGACTGTAAATGCTTCCCACAGTTGTGTCAAGTTGGCTGGATGTCATTTGGGTGGTGGGCCATTCTTGATACACACTGGAAACTGTTGAGCATGAAAAACCCAGCAACATTGCAGTTCCTGAAACAAATCACTGTCCCTGACACCGACTACCAAACCCCATTCAAAGGCACTTAAATATTTTGTCTTGCCTGTTCACCCTTTGAATGGTGCACATACACAATCCATGTGCCAGCAGCATACCACCCTGCATACCACTGCTGGCTTGCTTCTGAAGCTAAGCAGGGTTGGTCCTGGGCAATTCCTGGATGGGAGACCAGATGCTGCTGGAAGTGGTGTTGGAGGGCCAGTAGGAGGCACCTTTTCCTCTGGTCTAAAACAATCTCCAATACTCCAGGGCAGTGATTGTGGATACTGCACTGTGTAGGGTGCCGTCTTTCGGATGGGACGTTAAACGAGTGTCCTGACTCTCTGAAGTCATTAAAGATCCATGGTACTTATCCTAAATTCCCAATCTGGCACTCAAAAACCATCAAGGTCACCTAATAATCCCCAGTTTACAATTGGCTCATTCATCCCCCTCCTCTCCCTTGTAACTATTCCCCAGGTCCTTGTTGTAAATGAGAACGTGATCTCAGTCAACTAACCTGGTAAAATAACAGATAAATTAAATAAATTGTCTTAAGGCTTAAAAAGCCTTCTTTAACCAGATTGAAGTGGATTTAACAGGTGACATTAATAAGGGAGCATAGATTTCAGTAAGTCATATCATAAATATAAGGACTACAGGAAGAAATCCAGCCCAGTCACGGACCAGGATGTCTTGCTCCCAGGCAGACTAAATAACTTTTTTGCCCGCTTTGAGGACAATACAGTGCCACTGACACTGCCTGCAACGGAAAAATGCGGTCTCTCCTTCACTGCAGCCGAGGTGAGTAAAACATTTAAACGTGTTAACCCTCGCAAGGCTGCAGGCCCAGACGGCATCCCCAGCCGCGCCCTCAGAGCATGCGCAGACCAGCTGGCTGGTGTGTTTACGGACATATTCAATCAATCCCTATACCAGTCTGCTGTTCCCACATGCTTCAAGAGGCCACCATCGTTCCTGTTCCCAAGAAAGCTAAGGTAACTGAGCTAAACGACTACCGCCCCGTAGCACTCACTTCCGTCATCATGAAGTGCTTTGAGAGACTAGTCAAGGACCATATCACCTCCACCCTACCTGACACCCTAGACCCACTCCAATTTGCTTACCGCTCAAATAGGTCCACAGACGATGCAATCTCAACCACACTGCACACTGTCCTAACCCATCTGGACAAGAGGAATACCTATGTGAGAATGCTGTTCATCGACTACAGCTCGGCATTCAACACCATAGTACCCTCCAAGCTCGTCATCAAGCTCGAGACCCTGGGTCTCGACCCCGCCCTGTGCAACTGGGTACTGGACTTCCTGACGGGCCGCCCCCAGGTGGTGAGGGTAGGTAACAACATCTCCTCCCGCTGATCCTCAACACTGGGGCCCCACAAGGGTGCGTTCTGAGCCCTCTCCTGTACTCCCTGTTCACCCACGACTGCGTGGCCACGCACGCCTCCAACTCAATCATCAAGTTTGCGGACGACACAACAGTGGTAGGCTTGACTATCAACAACGACGAGACGGCCTACAGGGAGGAGGTGAGGGCCCTCGGAGTGTGGTGTCAGGAAAATAACCTCACACTCAACGTCAACAAAACTAAGGAGATGATTGTGGACTTCAGGAAACAGCAGAGGGAACACCCCCCTATCCACATTGATGGAACAGTAGTGGAGAGAGTAGCAAGTTTTAAGTTCCTCGGCATACACATCACAGACAAACTGAATTGGTCCACTCACACAGACAGCATCGTGAAGAAGGCGCAGTAGCGCCTCTTCAACCTCAGGAGGCTGAAGAAATTTGGCTTGTCACCAAAAGCACTCACAAACTTCTACAGATGCACAATCGAGAGCATCCTGGTGGGCTGTATCACCGCCTGGTACGGCAACTGCTCCGCCCTCAACCGTAAGGCTCTCCAGAGGGTAGTGAAGTATGCAAAACGCATCACCGGGGGCAAACTACCTGCCCTCCAGGACATCTACACCACCCGATGTTACAGGAAGGCCATAAAGATCATCAAGGACATCAACCACCCGAGCCACTGCCTGTTCACCCCGCTATCATCCAGAAGGCGAGGTCAGTACAGGTGCATCAAAGCTGGGACCGAGAGACTGAAAAACAGCTTCTATCTCAAGGCCATCAGACTGTTAAACAGCCACCACTAACATTGAGTGGCTGCTGCCAACACACTGACACTGACTCAACTCCAGCCACTTTAATAATGGGAATTGATGGAAATGATGTAAATATATCACTACCCACTTTAAACAATGCTACCTTATATAATGTTACTTACCCTACATTATTCATCTCATATGCATACGTATATACTGTACTCTATATCATCGACTGCATCCTTATGTAATACATGTATCACTAGCCACTTTAACTATGCCACTTTGTTTACATACTCATCTCATATGTATATACTGTACTCGATACCATCTACTGTATCTTGCCTATGCTGCTCTGTACCATCACTCATTCATATATCCTTATGTACATATTCTTTATCCCCTTACACTGTGTATAAGACAGTAGTTTAGGAATTGTTAGTTAGATTACTTGTTGGTTATTACTGCATTGTCGGAACTAGAAGCACACGCATTTCGCTACACTCGCATTAACATCTGCTAACCATGTGTATGTGACAAATAAAATGTGATTTGATTTGATTTATGAGAATGGGTGTGAAGTGGTGGGTGTGCATGGTTGTACTATGCTTACTGTACCTGCATGTACATGTAGTCTACGCCTGTGATGCATTAATGATGCCTCTGAGCCAATTGCTGTGAAAAAAAATAGATACAGCCTGGCCTGCCAGCATGTTGCAGCATGTCATAGAGACAGAAAGGGTGTGTCATCAACGGCATTCCAGAGGCATGAAGTCATCTTCACCTCCCTCTATACTCTCCTTCAACATTCAACCACGTGATAAGGTGTCACATCCTTATGGTTACACCACAGAGAGAGAGAGGAGCACATGTCTCCCCATTGAAATAGAGGAATAATACAGGCAAAGTACACTTTTAAAGAAGCAGGTGGCAGTAGTAATTCGGTCACTGTGACGCATAAATCACAAATGCCATGCTGAAGGGAACATCTTTCAACTTCACTCATGTCTATAATCTCATTATGATGGTGGTGGTGAGTGATAAAACAACACTACGAGCAACATGCTTCAAATGATAAAGATGCTGATACAACAGACGTGATTCACTGTATCTTCAATACGTATAAATTTATCATAATTAATGTTACTAATAGTTTTAGCCTTATTTTGAACACAATGAAATCAAATTTGACTCTATATCCTAAGAGACAACCTGGTATAAGGTGCTTATTCACATCAGATGAGTCAACCATGTCGGGAACTCAAGCCCAATAGATCCATAAGGGAGAGCAGGGACTGCAGCTGTTTAGCGGCATCTCAGCCACTACTGTAGGAACCGGGGTACATTTAGGATATTTGCATTTTTATTGAAGCTTTTGATGTTAGACTACATAAAAACCGCCGGCTACTGGCAAAGTTGAAATGGTGAAATAATTCAACAACATAGTGTCATTCGGCTGACTCACGTCCTACAGTCAGAGTTCCCTTGATTGATGTGGCCTAGAGAATAAACTTTACCCAAACTAAGCGCCAAACCTCAATACGTTCTGTTATTTCACTAATTGTTAACACACAGTCTAATTATTTAAATAGCGTACTTAGCTTATCAAATAGCCACATTTCTTACAATTATTATATTATTAAATAAATAATAGGATACAACGAACACCATAATGAATGACAATACTGCATTTTTATAGACAGAAGGCTATGTTTCTGTGACATGATTAATTTCCATAAAACACGATTGGATAGATTCTATAAAACGTTGTATGGTAAAAATGAATGTGAATGCGAGCATGGGGCATAAACTTGTAGAATTCAAAGAGAGCGTGCTTTCCGCTCCTGTCAATGGAGGAATCCCGGGAACACTCTCTGGAGGAAACTCACCATATATGGTTATATACGTCATCCGCACGTGGTCAGTTACAAGTCAAAAACCAAGACACCACCACTTCCAGTAAATTGGGAGGGGCGTTAAATAACTATAGAATCGGTTTGGGCGTTTATAATTTCTCGAGCACTCTATACTGTTCAGTCCAACTGGAATGATCAATACGTAAGAAGTAATTCAAATGAATTTGGGAGAATTTAGTCATACACAAGAACAAGATTTTAATTCGCAGTTTTCTTATTTCCCTTTCTTTTTGGATCCTACCAACATCCCGCAATAAGGAGGGTTTGCCCCACGTTTGAATTAGTGAACCTGACACTCTCCCTGAACATTTAATCGCTTGCTCTTCATAAAACTCCTCAGGATTAATTTGCACTCATCGTGAATCGGGATAGCACTTTACAATCAAAGATGTACCGAAACTTTGGGAACTTGGGCCGAGGAGGCAGCGACTCTGCGTCCACCAATACCGGATCGAGTGCTGTATCCCAGGGCACCAGCACCTCAACTACTCAACAAGATCAGGTAGGCACACATATTGGTCTATGTTGATAAACATTAGTAAAAGTAATAAATCATAATTTGTGTAAAGTTTCTCCCCTCAATAATTATGATATTGCTTAATCATATTAATTGCAGAATGTAGTAATAATAGGTTATTAATGGCAGAATATTTACATAAAAATGTAGTAGGCTCATAATTGTATTATAGCCATGGTGCAGTTTGATTACCCTTGTCTGATGAATTGATACACAATATGGATTTTAAATGATATTTTCAATGCTCACCGTCTTTGTCAAGATTGTTGCCTTTACATCCGGATGCACACCTATGTCCATGTCAAAAGCATGGATAGCATGTTTTATTTATTTTATTTAACTAGGCATGTCCATTGCCCATGACACATATCTGGTTCAAAATAATTACATTGCTGTAAATCACTTTCTGTTTGTTAGTTTACCCAACATGTCCTTACTCTAACTTCCTCCTCTCTTTGTCTCTCTCTCGCTTTCCCTTAAGAAGTTCACTGTGGCAGGTGGCAGCCAGTTTGTCCCCAGTCTCAATGCCATCACTTCCAACCAAGACCTCCAGTGGTTGGTCCAGCCCTCCTTCATTGGTCCAGCTGGCCCCTCGCGGCCTCCACGTCCTCTTTACTCACCTGCAGCAGGAATGAGGCCCTTCAACCCTTCACCTTCCCAACCACACCTCTACAGACCAGGGGTCATAAGGGCAGTGGCAAGATCTGGGAGCACAACCAGACGCAGGAACGATGAACATGTAAGAATATGTGTGGTCTTTAGCCAGCAGGGTGTAATACTATATAATTGACTTTCAGCATCAATCAAAATGTAGATAGGCATTGTGCCAGAATGTGGATGGATATCTGACCAAAATGCACATGAAATGTAAGGTCACTTAACACTACATAGACCTACATTTAGATTTTGAAGAAGTGGTTGTCTTTGAAGAGGAACAGTCTTTAGTAGTCCCGTTTCCATGTAGTTGTTGTCTTATTAATAGGGCTACACTGTATAAAGATACTACTGCAAGGCTTAGAATTAGAGTGCTCCGGTGGGACTGAGAGGGCCAGGGAATAGGGCAACTAGAGACTTCACAGAGGTGTGGAGACAGACGGTTGAGTCAGTGCGTCGGTCATGTGTAATATCCTGTAGTGTGTGTGACTGTTTTATACGTCTGACATGGCAGTGAGACTTCACCACACACTCGTCTGATAGGTTGAAAACAAAATTACAGAAACAAATATTCCTGAGAGGTATCTTTTGAACGGGATAGATTTCTGCGACGATGTGGAAATTTCAGATGATGCAGAGGTTAACCAAGCATTTGTTTTGGTTGACGACTATGTACTTTGGAACAGCTATGTACAATGACCTGTTTCATCATTGTTTAAGATACGCCACTCGTTTGATGTTAATGTGGCGTTTGCTAAGTGCCAGAAAGGATGAGAGCTTTTATCAACCTGTTTGAACCAAAATGTATCTGACACGAGCAGGTTCACAAAATGTAAGATGGCAAGACATCAAGTAGTTAAACTACTAGTAGGTTTTGTTTTCCTTGAGAGTAATTATTTTTCATACCTGTTGGCTTTGTTACACTTTCAGAATGTGTGGTTGAGTGAGCTGAAATTTGATGAGACAGGAAATGGGCTATCATGATTCACTGGGGCAAGTCATATGACTCATACCTGAGTCACAATTGGGGTCTGAGTGACTCATCACAATACAAGGCGGGATAAATTGGATGAACAATGTTAAATGAAATTGGAGAAAGGGTGTAACAAAATGACAAAAGCCTCTGATGTTACGAAATTAAGGGCCATCTTGAAAGTTTGAATATAGTGACTCAGTTCATACACAAGGTGGTAGTATTTCACCACAACACATTTTACAGCTATTCAGTCCAGTCCCCTTTATTCAATTGAGTTGTAAAACGTATTATAACTTTTTTCAGTCATAACTCTGCCTCATCAAATGTCTTTCTCTCGCTTTAGTTGTCCCCAGAGGAGTTGGAGAGACGCAGAATAAGGAGGGAGCGGAACAAACAGGCAGCTGCCAAGTGTCGTAACCGTCGACGGGAGCTGACAGACACGCTGCAAATCGTAAGTTTAAAGTTTGTAAATCATCAACTACTGGATTTCTCGACCAATTGAAAAATAATAGATTGACAATACAACCCTAACCATTTGTCTTTAATTTCCCCTCTCTTAGGAGACAGATGAGTTGGAAGGTAAAAAGTCCTGTCTGCAGAAAGAGATTGCTGAACTAGAGAAGGAGAAAGAAAAGCTAGAGTTGGTTCTGGAGGCCCACCGCCCCATTTGCAAAATCCAAGACTCTGACTCAGATTCTGACCAGAGCTCAGAGCTTCCCTCATTGGGAGGTATCAAAATTGAGCCTGAGCTTCCTGACTTACCAGGGAGCTCAGCAAAGAGCCAATCAAGGATAGAGAAGTCCAAACCAAAAATTACTATCCCTGTCCGTCCTGTGACCTCCTCTGCCTCTGCTGTCCCCATGGAATCTGAGTCCCTTCACACCCCAATTCTTATTTCTACTCCATCTCTTACTCCTTTCACGGCTAGTCTGGTCTTCAGTTATCCCTCTGGCTCTCTAGACTCCAGTTCCACTATTTCATCCCAGGCTCTACCGACTCTGTTATCTTCCTCTCAACATGGTGTGGCCCAGCAGTCTCGAAACCCCCAGCCCTGTAGTATTGCCCATCGCCGTAGCAGCAGCAGTGGGGACCAATCAGATCACTCCCTAAACTCCCCTACCATCATCACACTGTGATTTAACTGGCTTCCTTGGTGGGAAAGACTGAGTGACAACACTGACGGTTATGAAGATGAAGAAAATTATGACATAGGTGACTTTAATAACGACAGTAATTATACGCTAAATGCAGCTGGTCTACTTCATTTCCTCTGTGCCTACACTTTCCAAATAGCCCCTACACACTAAATGCACACAAAAGCTAAAATACTGATTCTCACAAAAAGCATTATGGTGATGCCAATGACTCATATTTAAAGGGATGTATTGTTACTTTTTTTGTTTTCACCAATGCATATAACTTCTGACAACCTATATTTGTTATGCTCAAAACACAAGATGTAGAACTGTGCAACTGTGCAAACAAAAATGTATTAACTCTGTGTACTTTGGCAATAATGGTGATATATTTAAGAGGGTGGGGGGGTGTGGTATATGGCCAATATACCAAGGCTAAGGGCTGTGGCATATTGGTAATATACCACAAATACCTGAGTTGCCTTATTGCTATTATAAACTGGTTACCAATTTAATTAGAGCAGTAAAAATAAATGTTTGTCATACCTGTGGTATATGGTCTGATATACATTTACATTTAAGTACATTTAAGTCATTTAGCAGACGCTCTTATCCAGAGCGACTTACAAATTGGTGAATTCACCTTCTGACATCCAGTGGAACAGCCACTTTACAATAGTGCATCTAAATCATTTAAGGGGGGGGGGTGAGAAGGATTACTTATGATATACCATGGTTTTTACCATGGTTTTTACCATGGTTTTCGGCATACAGGGCTCGAACCACCCAGTTTGTAATGTAGGAACCACATCATGGTAGTGCATGGTAATAAACACTGTGGGTTTGTTTGAGGGTAAATATATGTGCATGCCAGGTACAATTTCATGTGAGCTAGCTATCTTTTATATAAAAGATGCATACATCTTCTTCTCATATTGTACGTTTAGTACAATATAATTTATTTAATTTATGAACAACTGCATTATTTGGGGAAAATTTGAAAGACAACTAAGGCAGGACCATGAGAGTAAATATAGAATATATAGACATGTATTTATTGAGAGTGTAGTATATTTTTTTTATAATGTGTCTCTTTTGACTGATGTGTGGGTCAGTGCAGTGGGCAGTGCCTTCACTTAAATGTGTTCATAGACAACGATACAAGAAAAAAAATAAAAGATTAAAGACAACATTATGTGTATCTGGTGACGTTTGATTATGTTCATGCGATGATATTTGCATCAATATGTCAAAGTTCAATCAAATTCTACACTTTAAAATATCAGTATGAAAGGGGTAAAAATAAGATTAAATGCATCCTTAGTGTTAAACCCATTAGTTAGTTAGTCCATTTTGAATATGTCCTGTTTCCTGCTTGATGTTGCTGCATAGCAACATTATGTAAGGAGGTAATGGATGCAGGGGAGGAAAGGGAGGGGAAAGCTGGCCATTACCTCTCTGCTTCCTCTCTGGAAATAATTGTATAACTGACTTAAATACAAACAGATACAAATAACACAATGTTTCAGATGGGCTGAATAAGAAAGATAAGCAAGAAGAAAAGGAGGTCACAGCGGAACATCTGGGTTTTTGATTGAATGGGAGGTCATGTTTAGAATTTTTGGGCCTGGCAGAGGACAAAACATAGATCAAAATGAGAGTCTGGTAAATGGAGATCTATTGGCCATGACCCTGATTCCTGAACACAGAGTTCTGATGTTACTGTACTTCTCGCAAATGAAGTGACTCACTCACTCACAGGAGGCCCAGAGAGCATATGATAGCAGTGATAATAAAAAGGAGATTTAGGAGAGAGAGCCTGTGTGCTCCTCTCTGTAAAATGAGCTCTCTGTTAAAGCATTACTGTCCACTGCGCAAACAGAGGTCCAAAAATAAAACTGATACATTTCCACAATGCCAGGCTGTATGACATGGACAGGAACATCAATCGCCTGCAGTCTGGGACAAACAGGTCATAACAAACAGGTAGAGAGATCAATCAATCACTCATGTTGCACCATGTAAAATGAATGTCTTTCTGCAGGGTCACACACACAAAGAAAGGTCACAACATGATTGAGTGTCTCAGCCAGTGTATTTAAAGCTATTCAATGCACTACAAGCAGCCCACCAATCACAGCCAACAACAAAGCAAATCTTATCCAATCCATGAGCATGGTCTATATGCTTAAAACAGAAATATGTATTTGTTAATGATGTAATACTGATATGTCACGTTAATGACAATGAGAGAATATATCTACAGAATTACCACAAAACATTATATTAGGATCCTGACTATTGGCAATTTAGACAGAAAATGTGAAGCAGTAGTAATAATGATAATAATCATAACAATAATAATGTAGTAAAGAACAAAGTAAAAGTGTCTTTTCTAGTTCCCAGCATCATGTCAAATCCAGTCTCGAGCTTCCAGTTTGACACAAAGTGGCTGGTTGAGAACAGCCTGGGCCGTTCAGTTCTGAAGAAGGTCTAAGTACACCATCATAGGTGCAGGTGCAAGACACAAACCAGCGTTGCCATCACAAGTTTTAGTGCATTGTACAGCCTAAATTACTGTGGCACACTAGCTATGTCTTTCAGTGTAAAACCCATGGGCATCCAAGACAGTGTTCATAATATACTATTTCATTGTTAGTTTGTGATTTCATACACACAGCACTCCAATCCTGACCTGAGGGACTGAATGCATAATCTACATTATTTAAATGTTATTTAAAGGTCTTTCACAAAAAATCATCACTCATCCTTCAAATATTTCAGTGCTTTTGGATGTCATGTACAGTAGACTAGTATGGCTCAAATCTGGATCGAGATATGTGTCTACAAGGACTCATATAATAGCTTTGTCCAGTGCAATGCAGTACGAAGTAGTCCACTATCAGTACAGTCCAGTGCATGAGATAACATCCTAACCTAACCTCCTTCCAACACCTGCTACTGTTAACCACATATAGTCTCAATCACAGAACAGAGGAAAACCTCCCAAAAGATTGTTTTAAAAAAGCAGAAAATTGTGAAATGATCATTCGATAAAGCTTGACCTGTAGTCTCAAATGTTTATGTGGGCCTGTCATCCCTCTTTCCAGGAAAAAGCCTTGAAAAAGCCTCTTGAGAATCCTTTTTCAACTCTTCTTTAGGACAGCAGCATGTGCAGAAGGAACAGAATTGACTGCTATTCTGGAGATGATGCTGTGTTACTGTGTGTTATAGGCCATCTTCTAAAAAGTATCCCAATCAAGTTTGTGTTCTACCAATGAATGCTGTAAACAACAAAACATATTTCCTCAACCCATATTTCTCTTTATCGTGCTCTTTCACTACTCCGTGAAAGTATCCAGCTCTGTCCCATCATCAGTCATCAGGTGAGCACACCAGGTGGAGCTGGTCCGGACTACCGACACTCCCAGTGCTTGAACTTCCATCTCCCAGGTCTCGGGACACCATACACGGCAGGTTGAGCTCAGTGGAACCACCGGGACTGGAGTCATTCCTGCTGACACATTCCTCCTCCAGGACCAGACAGAGTTCTTTGAGGTCCAGATTCTCCTTTACCAATCCATCCTGCATGCACTCTAGGTCGGCCAGTTTTTTCAAGTAGCCGCCCAGATCCTCACGCATCACTTTGGCTGCGTGGTGACCGAACAGCTGCCATTCCCGGGCCAGCTTCTTCACCTTTAGTCGGTCATCATCAAGGAAACAGCACAAGTCACGCAATTCTGTGTTTTCTTCCTGGAGACGCTGGTTGACGGTTTTCAGCTCCCTGATCTCAAGCAGGTGGCCCTGTAATTGTTTGTTAACTTCTTTTATCAGCCGTCCACGCTGGATAAGAGCAGAGATCTTCTCTGACTCCTCTTTACGCAGTCGACTCACCAGCTCTTCTTTAGAGCAGGAGAGTAAATCCTCGTCAGACATCTTTGACAAGTCTCTGTTGTAGAGCTCACTGTCACTCCCCATATTTTTTGGACTGATCTGTAATTCAATAACCTGAGAAATAGCCTTTCCCAATTACAGGCAGTAGAGGCAAATTAACTTTAGTCCACAATTCCTGGGATGCTCTGCAATGTGCATGGAGGCTACAGTAAGCTTTTTACAGGCAGCCCTGAATTGTATGACTATCAACTGACTCTATCCAACCATGGAAGCAAAATATAGGCCAACAGTAATTCTTGGTTTTACCTATGGATAATGGGGAACAGTGCATTCTTCACATCAACGTTTTCTATGAGCTATAAAATTCCCTGAACAAATTCGCTCTTGATATAATAAAACAAAGCAAAGAATTTATATATTTTTCAATATAAAATGTCAATCCATCACTATCATATCTCAGATGATAATCTGCGATTATAGGCTTTGTAAAAAAGAGTTTGCACTAATGTCCAGTTTTCCCTTTGCTTTTCCTTGGTTACCTTCAGCAGGGTGAGGGGTTTTCGTGATTTTGCAATCCGTTATTTCGTTTTTATTGTGCAGTTGACTCGTCATCCTATATCGGAAAACCTTGGATAATGTACGATAACGTTATTTTACTCAGATCTTCATATCTTATTATCAGAAGTGACGTGCTGAAGAGCATATGCTTTCGTTCTGTCCGAGTAAATGTTGTATTCCCTCTGTTTGGAGAATTTGTTCATGGCATAACATTCCTTTGGATTATAACCCCGAAAGAGGCAGTAATTCACCGATGAAAACAAACAAGGCTCTGAAGTTTCAAAAAAGAGAAATACATCCAGATTCCTGCTCATCCTATTGCATTGGTGTGTGGAGGATTACAATGTCGGCCTTCTTCCACTGTCATTATAAAGCGGATGTCTCCTCTCAGACTCGGTTTTTCTCTCCACTCAGTGAATTTCAGAAAATGACGCCCATTTAAAAAGAATGAGATTTTCTTCTATCCTCTCCCTTCACATAAAAAGCTATAGATATCATCCATGTAGTCTTTTAAAAACGAAATGAACAAACACAATAATAATGTAGGACGAAATCGATACAGACCACATTTGTAGAAGAGATGCTCGGTTTAACAGTGAAGGTCAAAATATTCACTGATGTTTTAAAAACACAGTTTCTTGATATTATCCTACAAAATGATTAAAAAAGCGATTACATTCTTGAGCATTCAAGTATGGTTGTCGGATGGTGGTTGTGAAGGAGGCGGCCGTAGGAATGCCCCTCTTCTGAATCCCTCCCCTCTCTCTTTCCGTTTGGTCTTCCTTTACGGTAAAATAATAGCTTACACTACTATTTCTTTTTATTTTGTGTGATGTCATTTCTTTCGATGGAAAAGCTTATACTACGTATTGTATCCCGTCGAAATAAATTACATCACACAACATTTGAATGCATGTGTTAATACAGTTTAGGCTGTATCACATGTGTGTTCAAATCTACGGGCAGAACTACAATAATTTATTCGGAATATATAGCAATCATATCACATACCATTGTATATTTGTATTCCATATATATTTGTTAAATACCTCCCCACAGGACCCCACTCTCCACCCCCTCCAAAGGCCCACAAACGCACACACACACACGCACACAACAGAATATGACACACAAGCATCAGAGTCACACTTTGACACAGAACAATAAGTGAATCAGAGTCACAGTGTAGTCTACACAATTTCAAATACACAGATGGAAAGTGTGACAAAAGGTTTAAGCATGAGGTATTTGGCCACATCCTTCCGCCCTTCATTCCAGCTCTATTGTTTCAGTGAGGCCATAACAATATAGGGTGTTATACAGGGACTGGGGGAAGCAGGGGATGGAATCAGGGTGAGGTTAGCTAACAGAAGGGCTGGAACTGGGAGAGAGTTGGTTGGTTGGTTGGTTGGTTTGCAGTGAGGTGTAAAACAAAAAGACAGTTGACTGTGTACTTTTTGTAATTTTGAAGGGCACAGACAGATACAGCAACAGGAGGATGGGAGGGGCGAGGAGAGGGATTTGGTGGGATTTATTCAGATAAATCTCTGCAGGGAAAGCATGTGCAAAAACACACACACACCATAATTCATCATAGTAGCTATCTACTTTTTAACCATTTATTTGTGTTTATTATGGTAAAATAACTGTTCTGATATTCTGTTTTACATAATATAATTGCGTATGTTTTGTATATCAAAATATAATTTTACTATATAAACTTGTGCAACGTGTTCTCATGTAGGTTACATCATATTTTTCATAGATTGTAGTATTCCACATTTTTTGTTGTTGAAAATAAGTAGTTCAAGTGTGCTGCTGAAAAGGTTTAAATATGGCCGCTATACCTGATACGAAAGAGGAAGCGAGACACTCTTCTCACTGTTTTTGTTGTTTGTTGATTGAATGAAAGCCAATGAACTAAGTAGAACAGACCCAGCTGCTTTAGAGAGACATAGTAATGGCGTCTTTTTGTAGGCACTAACTCTACCATAGTTCGCTGGAAAAAGCCTATTGGGAAATTAATGGCGTTTTTGGATAAACATACTTTATATGTGGTAAACACAGGTTTTGGATATCTTATACGTTTTGTTCTATGAGATAATCTTCATCAGCTAACGTCACTTTTTGTGGATTTTGAAGCGTTTATGTAAAAAAAATGCACATAAATGCTTCATATTGTATAACGGTCATGTTCACTGACTGATATTATCTTATATAATAAAACGTAAGCTATTAGATATCCTTAGCCTGTATTAACCTCAGACCTTATTTTCGGCAATTATCCCAAAACCCTATATTCCCCACTGGAATGGCTGAAGGAACCAGAGGTAACTAATTTCCGTTTTTTAGGACTACAAGCTAGCAAGCTCATTGGTGTCTATGGTAGACCCACCCCGTTAAATTGACCGGAACTGATAAAAACTTGTTATGGTAAACAGCCAACCATCTTTGGCTATACTCATAGAGATAGATAGAGGACTCATCTTAGTATGTGTGCCATTATAGCATTTGTGACAGCATGAGCAGATCCATTGAGGCAATCTCCATTTTGAAGTAGTTAATTTTCTTCTTCACGATTGGCCGGTCCCTTCTGATAACCCAGCGAATGAAGTTGGAAGACCCGCCCAGCTGACTAAATTAAAATGGTGGAAGCCCTCAATGGCGCTGCCCATGCGAAATGGGCTACTAGACGCTTCTATCATTTTCTATGGGCTATACCAGACATACTTATCTGGCTATATAAAGATACTTCCTGTAAAGGCACAATAAAGTGTTGTTCACAGGTATTTTCTTCCGTTTATTTTTTCGAAAAAAGGCTTCGTTACAGCATTAGCAACGGATGACAATGTCTCCATAGTTTATAGGAGCTTATTATTCGTTATGTTTTTAGATAATAATGAATTATCTAGCTAGCAACGTTAGCTAACGGTAGTAAACCAGTTCTGGACAGCCGGGATTATTACTCATCCTAGTTAAACCGCGTAGCTATATTATAACAGTCTAGAATATTGGAACCTTAATTTAAAAAGGTAAGTATCATCTTGTTTAGTCAGATGATGTATACAGTTAATGTAATTACAAGTAACTAACGTTAGTAAAACATTGACTTTATAGTACAGTGCAGGAAACCTGACGTTGAATTCTACGTCGGGGAGAAATGAGCATTTTAATCAGGAAAGTTTCCCCTCACAACCTCTACAAACCAGAATGTTGAATAAAAATATATTTAAAAGTACTTTACCGGTTGTCCATACGGTTGGTCTTTTTAGCGTGTAGGAATGTATAATTAAACTTTTCAAAGCGCTGGTAATTTATTGCGTTCAGATTTCTATCACGTGAAGCATGTGCAGAACCATGTAAACACGAGCTCACCAAGTATGCACGAGTCACCTGCATGTATTTGTATCTTGTGCACATGCTTCAGGTGATAGAAATCTGAAGGCACTAGCAGGATTTTGAAAAGTTTATGTGATTATACTTTTCCCATGGATATACACTCATTGGCCACTTTATTGGGTACATCACCCCTTTCATGAAAATAGCTCCCACAGACAGTGAGTCACCTGGCACTATATATATAGTGAACCTTTTATTTAACTAGGAAAATCAGGGCCAATTGTGTGCTGCCCTATGGGACTCCCAATCACAGCCAGTTGTGATACAGCCTGGGATCGAACCAGGATCTGTAGGGATGCCTCGAGCACTGAGATGAAGTGCCTTAGACCGCTGCGCCACTCAGGAGCACTATATAAAGCAGGCAGACCGGCCTCCTGGGCTGTTTGCATGACAGTGTCTATGGTTTACTGAGAATGGTGCAACAGTCCTGTGGGCGAAACGGGTTGTTGATGAGAGAGGTCGAAGGAGAATGGCAAGAATCGTGCAAGCTAACAGGCGTACCACAAACAGGCAAATAACGGCGCAGAACGACATCTCGGAATGCACAACTCGTTGGTCCTTGTCACGGATGGGCTATTGCAGCAGACGACCACACCGGTTTCCACTCCTATCAGCTAAAAAAAAACAGAAGAAGCGGCTATAGTGGGCACGATGAATCCTGGTTCCTGTTGCATCATGCTGGTGGCAGTCAGGATTTGGCGTAAGCAGTGTGAGTCCATGGCTCCATCCTTCCTGGTGTCAACCGTGGTGGTGTGGGAAATGTTTTCCTGGCACACGTTAGGTCCTTTGATACCAATTGAGCATCGTTTGAATGCCATACCTTGTAGAATCCATGCTCCAAAGAATTCAGGCTGTTCTGGAGGCAAAGGGGGGCCCGACTTGGTACGGGCAAATGCCAAAGAACGTTAAAGTGTAAATTTATTCAACATTCTGGCTTGTAGAGGTTGTGAGCGAGAACTTTCCTGATTCAAATGCTAATTTCTACCTGACATCGAATTTAATGCAAATCAATGTCGGGTTTCCAGACAAAATCTAGGCTTACAAAGGAGTCGTTGAATATGGCAATTTTCCTTTAAATTCAAGAAGCAGCCATTCAACTTGCCATTAACCAGCTTTTCAAGCTTAATAATATCAAAATACGTTCAGTACTTACCAAAGACTGGAGTTTTGCTGAGAAACTGTCGTCAATTGTGCCGTTCCGGCCTGTATGTACTCCCAAAAAGGTCTAAATAAAAAGTTACATGCAACCGACAACATGCCATGTCTGGAACAAATCTATTTTTTTTGAGTAAGTGCAATTGCGTCAAATCCACCTATTCTGCACCTGTTGCAATATTATTGGAATTAAAATACACTAAATAAAGCCTATCTAGAAATATACAATCACTGTAAAAACGTACCCTATATTGTTACTTAATCTACTTACATTAAATATTATTGCATCCATGTAGCGCGGGTGAAACAACAGATTGATATAACGTTCATACTGTTGTAGGTGATCAAATCAATGACCTTTCCTACTGCTGGATCAGCCGAGAGGTGCACACTTGCTCAAAAACAATATTTAGATTATTTCCAGACAAGGCATTTGTCCGGGTTGCATGTATGTACTTTGTCCGAGTACATACCGACCGGAATGGCAGTAATGACGATAGTTGTCTGTATTTTGACATTTATTAAGCTTGAAAAGCTTGTTAATGGCAAGTTGAATTGCTGCTTGTTGGGCCAAAGGAGAATCTCCATATTCAACGTCTCCTGTAAACCCAGATTTTGGTTCAGTTGCAGAGTAGCTATGTACAGTGCATTCGGAAAGTATTCAGACCCCTTGATCCCCCCCCCACACATTTTGTTACTTTAAAGCCTTATTCTAAAATTGATTAAATATATACACTGCTCAAAAAAATAAAGGGAACACTAAAATAACACATCCTAGATCTGAATGATTGAATTCTTATTAAATACTTATTTCTTTACATATTTGAATGTGCTGACAACAAAATCACACAAATTATCAATGGAAATCAAATTTATCAACCCATGAAGGTCTGGATTTGGAGTCACACTCAAAATTAAAGTGGAAAACCACACTACAGGCTGATCCAACTTTGATGTAATGTCCTTAAAACAAGTCAAAATGAGGCTCAGTAGTGTGTGTGGCCTCCACGTGCCTGTATGACCTCCCTACAACGCCTGGGTATGCTCCTGATGAGATGGCGGATGGTCTCCTGAGGGATCTCCTCCCGGACCTGGACTAAAGCATCCGCCAACTCCTGGACAGTCTGTGGTGCAACGTGGCGTTGGTGGATGGAGCGAGACATGATGTCCCAGATGTGCTCAATTGGATTCAGGTCTGGGGAACGGGCGGGCCAGTCCATAGCATCAATGCCTTCCTCTTGCAGGAACTGCTGACACACTCCAGCCACATGAGGTCTAGCATTGTCTTGCATTAGGAGGAACCCAGGGCCAACCGCACCAGCATATGGGTCTCACAAGGGGTCTGAGGATCTCATCTCGGTACCTAATGGCAGTCAGGCTACCTCTGCCGAGCACATGGAGGACTGTGCGGCCCCCCCAAAGAAATGCCACCCCACACGATGACTGACCCACCGCCAAACCGGACAACCCCACCCGTGGACGTCGGGCCCTCATACCACCCTCATGGAGACTGTTTCTGACCGTTTGAGCAGACACATGCAAATTTGTGGCCTGCTGGAGGTAATTTTGCAGGGCTCTGGCAGTGCTCCTCCTGCTCCTCCTTGCACAAAGGCGGAGGTAGCGGTCCTGCTGCTGGGTTGTTGCCCTCCTACGGCCTCCTCCACGTCTCATGATGTACTGGCCTGTCTCCTGGTAGCGCCTCCATGCTCTGGACACTACGCTGACAGACACAGCAAACCTTCTTGCCACAGCTCCCATTGATGTGCCATCCTGGATGAGCTGCACTACCTGAGCCACTTGTGTGGGTTGTAGACTCCGTCTCATGCTACCACTAGAGTGAAAGCACCGCTAGCATTCAAAAGTGACCAAAACATCAGCCAGGAAGCATAGGAACTGAGAAGTGAGCTGCATAACCACTCCTTTATTGGGGGTGTCTTGCTAATTGCCTATAATTTCCACCTGTTGTCTATTCCATTTGCACAACAGCATGTGACATTTATTGTCAGTCAGTGTTGCTTCCTAAATGGACAGTTTGATTTCACAGAAGTGTGATTGACTTGGAGTTACATTGTTGTTTAAGTGTTCCCTTTATTTTTTTGAGCAGTGTATATATTTTTCATAAATCTACACACTAACCCATAAAAATAAAGCAAAAACAGGTTTTCAGGATTTTTTTTTGCGAAATTATTGAAAATGAAAAACATAAGTATTCAGACCTTTTGCTATGAGACTCGAAATTGAGCTCAGATGCATCCTGTTTCCATTGATCATCCTTGAGATATTGCTACAACTTGATTGTAGTCCACCTGTGGTAAATTCAAATGAATCAAATCAAATTATATTTGTCACATGCTCTGAATACAACAGATTCACCTTACAGTGAAATGCTAACTTACAAGCCCTAAACCAACAATGCAGTTTTAAGAAAATATCGTAAAAAAATAGATAAGAATAACAAATAATTAAAGAGCAACAGTAAATAACAATAGCAGGGCTATATACAGGAGGTACTGGTACAGAGTCAATGTGCGGGGTACCGGTGTTGAGGTAATTGAGGTAATATCTACATGTAGGTAGAGTTATTTAAGTGACTATGCATACATAATAACAGAGTAGTAGCAGCAGCGTGGGGGGGCAGGGGGCATAGTCTGGGTAGCCATTTGATTAGATGTTCAGGAGTCTTATGGCTTGGGGGTAGAAGCGGTTTAGAAGACTTTTGGACCTAGGCTTGGCGCTCCGGTACTGCTTGCCGTGTGGTAGCAGAGATAACAGTTTATGACTAGGGTGGCTGGAGTCTTTTACAAGTTTTAGGGCATTCCTCTGACACCACCTGGTATAGAGGTCCTGGATGGCAGGAAGTTTGGCCCTGGTGTAGTACTGGGTCGTACGCACTACCCTCTGTAGTGCCTTGTGGTTGGAAGCCGAGCAGTTGCCATACCAGGCAGTGATGCAACCCGTCAGGATGTTCTCGATGGTGCAGCTGTTAAACCTTTTGAAAACCTGAAGACCCATGCCAAATCTTTTCAGTCTCCTGAGGGGGAATAGGTTTTGTCGTGCCCTCTTTACGACCATGTTTGTTGGTGATGTGGACGCCAAGGAACTTGAAGCTCTCAACCTGCTCCACTACAGACCCGTTGATGAGAATGGGGGCATGCTCGGTCCTCTTTTTCCTGTAGTCCATAATCATCTCCTTTGTCTTGATCGCGTTGAGGGAGAGGTTGTTGTCCTTGCACCACACTGTCAGGTCTCTGACCTCCTCCCTATAGGCTGTCTCATTGTTGTCAGTGATCATCACTGTTGAAATCACTGTTGTCATCGGCAAACTTAATGATGGTGTTGGAGTCGTGTCAGGCCATGCAGTAATGAGTGAACAGGGAGTACAGGAGGGGACTGAGCAAGCACCCCTGAGGGGCCCCTATGTTGAGGATCAGTGTGACGGATGTGTTGTTACCTACCCTTACCACCTGGGGGCGGCCCATCAGGAAGTCCAGGATCCAGTTGCAGAGGGAGGTGTTTAGTCCCAGGGTCCTTAGCTTAGTGATGAGCTTTGAGGGCACTATGGCGTTGAACGCTGAGTTGTAGTCAATGAAGAGCATTCTCACATAGGTGTTCCTTTTGTCCAGGTGTGAAAGGGGCATTGTGGTTGCAATAGAGATTGCATCATCTGTGGATCGGTTGGGGCGGTTGGGGCAGTATGCAAATTGGATTGGGTCTAGGTTTTCTGGGATAATGGTATTGATGTGAGCCATGACCAGCCTTTCAAAGCATTTCATGGCTACAGACGTGAGTGCTATGGGTCGGTAGTCATTTGGGCAGGTTACCTTAGTGTTCTTGGGCACAGGAACTATGGTGGGCTGCTTGAAACATGTTGGTATTACAGACAGGGAGAGGTTGAAGATGTCAGTGAAGACACTTGCCAGTTGGTCAGCGTATGCTCGGAGTACACGTTCTGGCAATCCGTCTGACCCTGTGGCCTTGTGAATGTTGACCTGTTTAAAGGTATTACTCTCATCGGCTGTGGAGAACATAATCACACAGTTGTCCGGAAAAACTGATACTCTCATGCATGTGTCAGTGTTATTTGCCTCCAAGCGAGCATAGAAGTGATTTAGCTCATCTGGTAGGGTTGTGTCACTGGGCAGCTCCTGGCTGTGATTCCCTTTGCAGTCTGTAATAGTTTGCAAGCCCTGCCACATCCGACGAGCGTTGGAGCCGGTGTAGTACAATTTGATCTTAGTCCTCTATTGATGCTTTGCCTGTTTTATGGTTCGTCGGTGGGCATAGCGAGATATTTTATAAGCTCACAGGTTAGTCCCACTCCTTGAAAGCGGCAGCTCTACCCTTTAGCTCAGTGTGAATGTTGCCTGTAATCCATGGCTTCTGGTTGGGGTATGTATGTACAGTCACTGTTGGGACGATGTCATCGATGCACTTATTGATGAAGCCAGTGACTAATGTGGTGTACTCCTCAATGCCACCGGAAGAATCCCGGAACATATTCCAGTCTGTGGTAGCAAAACAGTTCTTTAGTTCAGCATCTGTGTCATCTGACCACTTTACAGACCCAGTCAATGGTGCTTCCTGCTTTAATTTTGGCTTGTAAACAGGTATCAGGAGGATAGAATTATGGTTAGATTTGCCAAATGGAGGGTGAGCTTTGTACGTGTCTCTGTGTGTGGAGTAAAGGTCCCCCCACCTGGTTACATATTTAACATGCTGAGAGAAATTTGGTAAAACTGATTTAAGTTTCCCTGCATCAAAGTCCTCAGCCACTAGGAGTGCCGCCTCTGGATGAGCGTTTTCCAGTTTGCTTATGGCGGTATACAGCTCATTGAGTGCGGTTTTAGTGCCAGCATCGGTCTGTGGTGGTTTGTAGACAGCTACAAAAATACAGATGACAACTCTCGAGGTTGATAGTGTGGTCTACAGCTTATCATGAGATACTCTACCTCATGCGAGCAAAACTTCAAGACTTCCTTAGATATCGTGAACCAGCTGTTGTTTACAAATATGCATAGGCCCCCGCCTTGTGTCTTACCAGAGGCTGCTGTTCTATCCTGCCGATGGAGTGTATAACCCGCCAGCTGTATGTTATTAATGTCGTTGTTAAGCTACGATTTGGTGAAACATAAGATAGTACAGTTTTTAATGTCCCGTTGGTAGGATATATGTGCTTTCAGTTTATCCCATTTATTTTCCAGTGATTGAACATTAGCTAACAGTACTGATGGCAAAGGCAGATTCGCCTGATCGTCACAAGGCACACCGATCTCTTTCTGCGAAATCTCAGTTTCTTTCTCCAGCGAATGATGAGGATGAGGGCTGTTCGGGTGTTTGGAGTATATCCTTCCCATCCGACTCATTAAATAAAAATGATTTGTCCAATTCGAGGTGAGTAATCGCTGTTCTTATGTCCAGAAGCTCTTTTCGGTCATAAGAGATGGTAGCAGCAACATTATGTACAAAATACGTTTTTTTTCTTCCCTTTGTCATTACGGGATATTGTGTTTAGATTGGAATGGAAAAGGCTGTAATGTAACAAAATGTGGAAAAAGTCTGAGTCTATATACTTTCCTGAATGCACTCTAAGTGGTGAATAATATTCCACAGGTATTGTGACAAGTGAAATGAAAACATTGATGCTTATTAAAACCATATTTGTCTTGTTTCCACTTAGATGTCAGTGGAACTCGATGTGTTTGTGGGTAACACCACCATTATGGATGAGGAAGTCTATCAGTTCTGGCTGGATGGTTACACAGGTATTGGCCACAACATTCACCAACTCACACACATATACTAGACACAGTCATCCATAAAAAAATACTTAATCGATATATCTAACATAAACCTTGAATTCTGTTTCATTTCTGCCCCATCCTCAGTGAATGATGCAGTGAAGGTTCGTATGGAGGGAGGGGTATTGGAGGAGTGTGAGGCCAGTGCTGAGGTTTTGCACAGTGACACCATGGACCAGTACAGAACCTTCCAGATGTGTGAGCGCCTCCTGCACAGCCCCGCCAAACTGGCCAATCAGCTGCTGTTCCAGATCCCACCTCATCGCCAAGCCATGCTCATAGAGAGGTGCACCATCTCCTGAAACACTTTTTAACGTCTTATCTTCCTCTGCCTTAAACGTCACCTAATCTGTCTCTCTCTCCTCCCTCTCACCCCTCTCCTCCCTCTCACCCCTCTCCTCCCTCCCGCCTCTCTTTCTGTAAAGGTACTATACGTTCGATGGCGTGTTTGTACGAGAGGTCCTTGGGAAGAAACTCTCAAAGGGGACCAAGAAGGACCTGGATGATGTCAGTGCAAAGACTGGTGTCACACTGAAGAGCTGCAGGCGGCAGGTAGCAGAAACCTCAGCGAGACATCTCCATTAACAATGACTACATCACGGACCTGTAACATGTCCCAAGGGGGAAATTGTCTTAGACACACAGTACTGCTGTATACAAAATACACTGTACATCAATCACTTCTTGTTTAGCCACATACAGTCCCAGTCAAAAGTTTGGACACACCTACTCATTCAAGGGTTTTTCTTTATATTTACTATTTTCTACATTGTGGAATAATAGTGAAGACATCAGAACTGTATGTGCTACTGAAATAGCACATATGGAATAATGTAGTAACCAAAAACAGTGTTAAACAAATCAAAATATATTTGAGATTCTTCAAAGTAGCCACCCTTTGCCTTGATGACAGCTTTGCACACTCTTGGCATTCTCTCAACCAACTTCAACTGAAATGCTTTTCCAACAGTCTTGAAGGAGTTCCCACATATGCTGAGCATTTGTTGGCTGCTTTTCCTTCACTCTGCGGTCCAACTCATCCTAAACCATCTCAATTCTGGTGATTGTGGAGACCAGGTCATCTGATGCAGCACTCTATCACTCTCCTTCTTGGTCAATATCCCTTACACAGCCTGGAGGTGTGTTAGGTCATTGTCTTGTTGAAAAACAAATTATAGTCCTACTAAGCACAAACCAGATGGGATGGTATATTGCTGCAGAATGCTGTGGTAGCCATGCTGGTTAAGTGTGCCTTGAATTCTAAATAAATCACAGAAGTTTCACCAGCAAAGCACACCCACACCATCAGACCTCCTCCTCCATGCTTCACCGTGGGAACTACACATGCAGAGATCACCTGTTAACCTATTCTGCGTCTCACAAGGCGGTTGAAACCAAAAATCTCAAATTTGGACTCATCAGACCAAAGGACAGATTTACACAGATCTAATGTCCATTGCTTGTGTTCCTTGGCCCAAGCAAGTCTTCTTTTTCTTTTCTTTTTTTCTCTCCAATTTCGTGATGTCAAATTGGTCATTACAGTCTTGTTTCATTGCTGCAACTTCCCTATGGACCCGGGAGAAATGAAGGTTGAGAGCCGTGCGTCCTCCGAAACAACCCAACCAAGCCGCACTGCTTCTTGACACAATGCCCACTTAACCCGGAAGCCAGCCGCACTAATGTGTCAGAGGAAATACCATACACCTGGCGACCGGGTCAGTGTGTACTGTGCCCGCCCCGCCACAGGAGTCACTAGTGCGCGATGGGACAAGGACATCCCTGCCAAACCCTCCCCTAACCCGTACGTCACTGGGCCAATTGTGTGCCGCCCCGTGGGTCTTCTGGTTGCGGCCGGCTGCGACAGACCCTGGACTCTAACCCAGAATCTCTAGTGGCATAGTTAGCCTTAGACCACTGGGGAGGCCCAAGTCTCTTCTTCTTATTGGTTTCCTTTAGTAGGGGTTTCTTTGCATTCTGAAGCATTTATTTGGGCTGCAATTTCTGAGGCTGGTAACTCTAATGAACTTATCCTCTGCAGCAGAGGTATCTCTGGGTCTTCCTTTCCTATTCCGAATTGACTGACCTTCATGTAATGATGGACTGTCATTTGTCTTTGCTTATTTGAGCTATTTTTGCCATAATATTGACTTGGTCTTTAACCAAATAGGGCTGTCTTCTGTATACCACCCCTACCTTTTCACAACACAACTGATTGGCTCAAATGCATTTAGAAGGAAAACAATTCCACAAATGAACTTTTAACAAGGCACACCTGTTAATTGAAATGCATTCCTGGTGACTCCCTCATGAATCTGGTTGAGAGAATGCCAAAAGTGTGCAAAGCTGTCATCAAGGCAAAGGGTGGCTACTTTGAAGAAACTCAAAAATAAAATCTATTTAGATTTGTTTAACACTTTTTTATTGTCTTTTGGGGGGGTTATTTCATAGTTTTGATGTTGTCACTATTATTCTACAATGTAGAAAATATTAATGATAAAGAAAAACCCTTGAATGAGTAGGTGTCAACTTTTGACTGGTACTGTACGCCACTCACAGAATAAGGGAATATGCTAACACAGCTCAGCTCAACATTAGTGAGTCCACCTGCCTGTACAGATTATATGGGCTACGGAGCTCGAGACACTGAAGTTCTAAGACCAAATGTCACTGTTTTTCACATGCACACTAAACCTTTTCTGAATGATCCCCTTTTCTCTCAGTTTGATAACTTCAAGCGTGTATTCAAAGTTGTGGAGGAACTGAAGGGACCCCTGGTGGAAAACATTCGTCAGCACTTCCTTCTCTCTGACAAGCTAGCCAGGTAAAAGTAGAATTTACTATTCAATTTGATATAATCTTGTCATTTATTTTGTACACTTTGACCTCTTTAAAAAAAATAAAACTCCCCTGCATCTCCTCTTCTCAGGGATTACGCTGCCATTGTTTTCTTTGCCAACAATCGCTTTGAGACGGGGAAGAAGAAGCTGCATTATCTTACATTCCAGGACTTTGCCTTCTGTGCAGGGCAGCTCATCAGCAACTGGACCGTGGGAGCATTGGGTGAGACCTGCAGTTGTGCACTGCAATCATTCCCGAGTCCTTATGAGGCCCGCATTAATTGGAGTTATGTTTTTCTTTTACTGTCACAGCACTGTTACCTAATATGGCAATATCAGATGTCTGAAGTAGTTTGTCTTCTCAGATAACATGGTGGAAGACATGGACGTGGATCTTGAGAAGGAGTTCTTACAAGATCTAAAGGAACTGAAGATTTTAATTACTGACAAGGATCTGCTGGACCAGCACAAGAGGCATGAGTGTGGTCCATTAGTTATGCCTGATGTAGTTTCCTGTCAATAATTCACTTCTTTTTTTTCTCTCCGTATTTTTTTGTGTATACTGTATGCGTTCTAATATTATGAATGACAATATTCAGTAGTATCCCTCATGCCCTTGCTCCTGTTTCTCTCATTCCCTCCGCCCCACTCAGTTTGGTGTGCACGGCTCTCCGGGGGAAGACCAAAGCATTTAATGAGATGGAAGCCAACTTCAAGGTGAGGGACAACACATGCTTGTGTTAACCAACAGGACTGCTAACGCTTCAACAGACCACACAGTTTCATAGAAGGAGATGTCCAGTCACGCCTACTACAAAAATCTGTAAATCAGTCCATAGAAAGTGTGGTAACCATGGTTATATGGGGTCAAATGTGCACATCAATTGTCTAATTCAAGCAGTTCACTTGAGTTGAATTATTTCTAAACTGCCGTATCAAAAACCTTTTCAAATTATTTGATAATTATTTGAAACAAACTCTACTCTCTCTTCATCCATAGAATCTCTCCAGAGGCCTTGTCAACATTGCTGCCAAATTAACCAACACGAAAGATGTCAGAGACTTCTTTATTGATCTGGTGGAAAAGGTATGTAAGTAAATCATTAGTAATATACATTAGTGAATGATTTTAGTCGGAATATTCAACTCTGGCTCTGGCTTATCAGGCCAATAAGGTCTATAGACTTTTGTACTACCCATGAGACTGGTGTAATCCCTCTGTTTCTCTCTCTCTCTCTCTCTCTCTCACTCTCACACTCACTCACTCACTCACTCACTCACTCACTCACTCACTCACACACACAGTTTATTGAGCCGTGTCGGTCAGACAAATGGACAGCAGGAGACATGAGGCTCTACCTCACTCACTACACCAACTCTGCACACATTCTTGACACATTCAAGTGAGTAACATATTACCTTTGTATATGCAATGTATGTATAACAGTATGTGGACATCCCTTCAAATTAGTGGATTCGGCTTTTTCAGCCACACCTGTTGCTGTATAAAATCGAGCAAACAGCCATGCAATCTCTATAGACAAACATTGCTTTACTGAAGAGCTCAGTGACTTTCAACGTGGCACCATCATAGAATGCCACCAAGTCAGTTTGTCAGTTATATGCCCTGCTAGAGCTTCCCCGGTCAACTGCAAGTGCTGTTATTGTGAAGTGGAAACGTCTAGGAGCAACAACGGCTCAGCCGCGAAGTGGTAGGCCACACAAGCTCACAGAACGGGGCCACCGAGTGCTGAAGCGAGTAGTTCCAAACTGCCTCTGGAAGCAACGTCAGCACAAGAACTGTTCATCTGGAGCTTAATTAAATGGATTTCCATGGCCGAGCAGCCGCACACAAGCCTAAGATCACCATGTGCAATGCCAAGCGTCGGCTGGAGTGGCGTAAAGCTCGCTGCCATTGGACTCTGGAGCAGTGAAAATGTGTTCTCTGGAGTGATGAATCACGCTTCACCATCTGGCAGTCCGACAGACGAATCTAGGTTTTGTGGATGCCAGGAGAACGCTACCTGCCCAAATGCATAGTGCTGTAAAGTTTAGAGGAGGAGGAATAATGGTCTGGTGCTGTTTTTCATGGTTCAGGTGCGGCCCGTTAGACACTACAGCATACAATGACATTCTAGACGACTTTGTGCTTCCAACTTTGTGGCAACAGTTTTGGGCAGGCCCTTTCCTGTTTCAGCATGACAATGCCCCCCGTGCACAAAGTGTGGTCCATACAGAAATAGGTTGTTCGTTATCGGTGTGGAAGAACTTGACTGGCCTGCAGAGAACCCATGACCTTAACTCCATCGATCACCTTTGGGATAAATTGGAACGCTGACGTCAGTGCCCGACCTCATGAATGCTCTTGTGGCTGAATGGAGGCAAGTCACTGCAACAATGTTCCAACATCTAGTGGAAAGCTTTCCCAGAAAAGTGGCGGCTGTTGTGGCAGAAAAGGGAGGACCAACTCCATATTAATGCCTATGATTTTGGAATGAGATGTTCGACGAGCAGGTGTCCACAGACTTTTGGTCATGTAGTGTATTATGCTGCCTGGCATGCATTAAGGGCCTGACCGTTTTTAGTGTGTGCTTGCATAATATATGTATTTCATATCCCAGTTGTCACCAGTGGGTGTCACTGCATCTCTCTCCATGTGTCTTAAACGATAGTTACCTTGTTTCTCGCACAGCCACTCTGGAATGTGGTTAACAGTTTACACAACCCTGCACCACGACACACTCAACAAATACATATTTATCAGACAACCATATTATATTAGGCCTCTCATTAAACTGAATAAGCAAAGATCGCTCCATATTATGGAACTTGGCCAGCTCTCATAATGAGAATTTGTCTTGAGTTTTACACGTTCCACATATCTCTCTTTCTCTCTCTCTCCTCTCTCTCTCTCTCTCTCTCTCTCTCAGACACCAGGTAGTGTGGGACAGGTACATGGGAGTGATCAAAAGCTGCATCCTCAAAATGTACCATGACTGAGATGTTGCCTCGCTCAACTTCCTGTCCTCTTTATATCCGAGTCGTATTGTCTTTTTTTTCCTCATCTGCAGTCGTCATATAAATCCTCCGCTCCCTCTGTCAGATGTTTTCCTCCAATCCTAGTGCCCACATTTCTCCTTTCTTTGTCTTTCTGCTGCTTTGTTTACTTTCCTTCCTCCCTCTTTTCCCTCTCACTCCTCGGTCTGTTCTGACACCCTACTCTGCAATATCATCTTGCATATCATATCATCTGTGTTGTGTACTGAACAACAATATAAACGCAACATGTAAAGTGTTTGTCTCAAATTTTGTGCACAAATTTGTTTACATCCCTGTTAGTGAGCTTTTCTCCTTTGCCAGATAATTCATCCACCTAACAGGTGTGGCATATCAAGAAGCTGATTAAACAGTATGATCATTACACAGGTGCACCTTGTGCTGGGGACAATAAAAGGTGCCGTTTGTCACACAACACAATGCCACAGATGTTAAGTTTTGAGGGAGTGTGCAATTGGCATGCTGACTGCATTAATGTCCAATAGAGCTATTCCCAGAGAATTAGATGTTAATTTCTCTACCATAAGCCGCCTCTAACCGGCCTCACAACTGCAGACCACGTGTAACCATGCCAGCCCAGGACCTCAACATCCGGCTTCTTCGCCTGCGGCATCGTCTGAGGAGGGGTAGGGGGGGTGCTGAGGATTATTTCTGTCTTTAATAAAGTCCTTTTGTGGTGGAAAACTCATTCTGATTGGCTTGGCCTGGCTCCCGAGTGTGTGGACCTAGCTCCCAAGTGGGTGGACCTATGCACACTCATGGCTGTGCCCCTGCCCAGTCATGTGAAATCCTTAGATTGGGGCCTAATGAATTGAATTCAATTGACTGATTTCCTTCTATAAACTAATACTCAGTAAAATCTTTGAAATTGTTGCATTTATATTTTTGTTAGGCATAAATAAAGTCAACTCATTTTATACCGACGGTCTCTTGGCCCTGATTGTATTGCAGATATTGAGGGTGTGTGTTTGTGCGTATGCTGTGAGTGCTTGTTTATGTTAGAATGTCAGATGCAAATTACTCTCATTTTAAAAACTGACTACAGCTGTAGGGGTTGAGACCTGTTTGGTCCAATATAACACTTAGATATTTCACAGATTGAACATGCCAAGAAAGTGGCTAGAATCTCATCCCAGCATGGATGAATATGGGTGAAGACGGACTATTTTGGAATACATCTGCATAGTAAATTAAACCTGAGTGGATTATAATATGAGAAGCCAGTAGTAAGCTGTGTGTCTATGTGTGGCCACCCCCCCCCCCCCCACACACACACATCAATATCTCTTATTGTTATCTGTATTTCTTGAAACTGCACTGTTGGTTAGGGGTTCATAAGTAAGCATTTTACTGTAAGGTCTACACCTGTTGTATTCGGTGCATGTGACGAATACAATTAGATTTTGATTTGATTTGAAACCTTGATTAGGTAGGTATAATGGTACTGCTCATATCCATGTCAATTATGGATTTGCACTTCAGCAAAAATGTAATATCTATAAATGATAACTAACATGGACACTAAGATAATAATATTGTAAAAAGGAAGAACATATTTCACTGTTTGTATACAGTAGTAGAGCTGTCCCGGAGTACACAGCTTTCATGTAATTGTCAAAGGAAATGTGTTGCAAAAGTATTATACTAAAGTACTATAGTTATAACAAAACCTCTTGAAGAAATGGATGATGATTACTTCAGGGTCAGCCTTTTCATGCTTCTACATATAAACATGTCTGTCTGGAATACCTCCAGTTTAAATATTTACTGGTAGTAAGAAAAGCTAACTACTTTTCCAAGAAGGCTTGTGTCTCTCTCCTCTCTCTTTCGCTCTAATTTTTGTCCACATTCCACCAACTTCTCTCCCAAGCTATAAATATCTGCCTGTGTCAGATTGGACCGGAGCGAGGGAAAACTTAGTGGCTGTACTGAAAGAGAAAAAGATGGGGGAAGTAAGGATAGATAGATTGGGGGAGCGAGCTGTGGGGGGTGATTTTAAATGAAACCAGGAGCGTTGTGTGACCTGTGAGTGGGGGCACAGGGGGAGGGGGAGTGTGTGTGTGAATCTATGCAAGTTGTTGTTCCGCCTGCGATTTGGACGGATTTGGAATTTGGGCCGCAGACCAGGAATTTGCATCCTGGGGGGTCAGGGAGGGGGGTCAGTGGGAGGGTGGAGGATGGCAGTGCAGGGGGCCAGAGGGGGGGTAGGAATGGGCTGTCCCTCTTTCCTCTCTGCCTCTTTCCTTCTCTCTCTTTCTCGCCCTCCCCTACATGCATTCAGCTGCTCCAGCTGTCGATCTGCCCACTCACTCTCTCAGGGCCATAGAGGCAGGAGCAGGACAGATAGAGGGACCACTTCTGCTCTCCACACTCACACCACATCAGGGACCACCACCGCCAGGGGACTAGAACAGCACTACACGGACTCAGACCAGGGACCTGAAGATAACAGGAAGAAGACGATTTCACACAAAGGAAGAAGACTTGCCTGTGAGTTCACCATGTTTCACAATGACTTTGTGTGTGTGCGGATTTGAAAGAGAGAGAAGGAGCGGGTGTGTCTATGAGAGCCTTTGTGATTGTGAGAGAGAGATTAACCAAGTGCGTGAGTGTATTACATCACAAAGAAAAACGTGCCTCTTACCCTCTGCTCCTGGAGGGGGAGGACACGTCACAGCTACACCATTGCTCTCCACTCAACCTCCACGGCTACAGTTGGATCCTTACAAGAGCTGAGGTGGCAAGGCTCTGTGTGTACGTGAGTGAGAGGGAGAGAGGGAGAGGAAGGGATAGAGAGCATGTGTAAGAGAGTAGTTGTATTTGTAAATGGAAATGTATTGCAAAACTCTTGTACAGATCCAACTACTATTTCACAACTATGTAATGTCACAATCACAAAGTCTACTAATATCTCCTGTGAACTTGATTCATGAAATGCCTGCCAGACATGGTCAGCTTGGATGAAACCCTAAGTACAGGATTTGTTTGCTGGAAGGACTTGTTTTAGTGTGAGGAGGAGCAGACAGGTCTACGTTACCATATGGACACACCAAGGGACAACCACAAACTAGAGAGACAGGTGCCACCCAATGGCATTAAACACTCTGTACACACCCTCCCTCCCATACACACACACATTACATCACAGGGCAGCACACGGCCTTCTTATTCCTTTACAGACCACTTCTGTGCAGAGCAGGGCGCCATTTTATCACTGTGTTTATGTACTCTTAATTACTAACATTTGACAGAAAGAATTCTGCGTTCATAGGCCAAAATTAGTAGTAAGGCTGGTCTGACTAGAGTGATTCAGGAGAGAGCACAGAGGCACGGCGAGGAGGGTCAACTATTAAAATACCAAACTCCCCCTTGGCACACGTCATCTCATCCAGTTACTAAAGCATATCATCAGTATTCACATCCCTTGGATTTTTCCACATTTTGTTGTGTGACAAAGTGGGATTGAAATGGATTTAGTTGGGATTTTTTTTCCATCTACACAAAATACTCCATAATGTCAAAGTGAAAAGAAAACTACAAATGTAAAATAAAAATAAAAAAGGAATAACTAAAATGTAGTTTCGAACACAGATTCAAGTACAAAGACCAGGGAGCTTTTTGTATGCATCATGAAGAAGGGCAGTGATTGGTAGATGGGTAACAATAACAAATCAGACATTGAATATCTCTTTACGTATGATGTGGTTAATAATTATGCTGTGGATGATGTATTAAACCACCCAGACACCTCAAAGATACAGTCGTCCTGCTGAACTGAGCTGCAGTACAGGAATGAAACTTCTCAGGGATGTTACCATGAGGCCATTGGGGATTTTAAAACAGCTACAGAGTTCAATAGCTGCGATGGGAGGAAACTGAGGATGGATCAACAGCATTGTAGGGACTCCACAATAATGACCTAAATGACAGAGTGAAAAGAAGAGTACAAATATACTAAATATTCCAAAACATGCATCTTGTATGGAACAAGGCACTAAAGTAATACTGCAACAACAACAAAAACACGACAAATGAATACACTTTTTGGCCTAAATGCAAAGCCTTATGTTTGGGGTAAATCCAACACATCACTGAGTAACTAACTGCCTCCTTATTTTCAAGCTTGGTGGTGGCTGCATCATGGTATGAGTATGCTTTACATTGGCAAAGATTGGGGAGTTTTTCACAAGGAAAAGAAACAGGATGGAGCTAAGCACAGGCAAAATCCTAGAGGAAAACCTGCTTCAGTCTGCTTTCCACCAGACCCTGGAAGATGAATTCACCATTCAGCAGGACAATAACCTAAAACACAAGGCAAAATTGCTTACCAAGAAGACAATGAATGTTCCTGAGTGGCCAACTTACAGTTTTGACTTAAATCTGCATGAACATCTATGGCAAGACTTGAAAATTGCTGTCTAGCCACGATCCTCAACATCTTGACACATTTTGAAAACGTTAATGGGCAACTGGGGAGGACCCACTTGTAGCACGCACTCCAGCAGATATATCTCACTGGTCACCCCCAACACCAATTCATCCTTTGGCCGCCTTTGCTTCCAGTTCTCTGCTGCCGTTGACTGGAACGAACTGCAAAAATCACTGAAGCTGGAGACTCATATCTCCCTCACTAGCTTTAAGCGCCAGCTGTCAGAGCAGCTCACAGATCACTGCACCTGTACATAGCCAATCTGTAAACAGCCCATCCAACTACCTCATCCCCATACTGTATTTATTTATCTTGCTCCTTTGCACCCCAGTATCTCTACTTGCACATTCATCTTCTGCACATCTACCATTCCAGTGTTTAATTGCTATATTGTAATTACTTTGCCACCATGGCCTATTTATTCCCTTACTCCCTTATCTTACCTCATTTGCACTCACTGTATATAGACTTTCCCCCCTTTTTTTCCTACTGTATTATTGACTGTATGTTTTGTTTATTTCATGTGTAACTCTGTGTTGTTGTATATATCGAACTGCTATGCTTTATCTTGGCCAGGTCGCAGTTGCAAATGAGAACTTGTTCTCAACTAGCCTACCTGGTTAAATAAAGGTGAAATAAAAACTATTGCACAATCCAGGTGTGCAAAGCTCTTAGAGACTTACCTAAGGAGACTTACAGCTGTAATCACAACCAAAGGTGTTTCTAAGCTGTATAGACTTTTTCTTTCACTTTGACATTACAGAATATTTTTGTGTAGACCAATGTGAAAAAAAATCTAAGCGGGGTAAACACATGATACCCACTGTATCACTTTGGCCCAGCCAGCTCTCCATGCCTGGCTCCCACTAGCTTCCCTCTCCTTCAGACTACAGCCCTGTGCCCATTGGGAACTGTTATGTTTGATGTTTTTTCTGTAGTTCTACTGTCCGGCAATATGAGAGAAATCTCACACCACAGGAGTTTACTGGTATAACATATAAGAGGTTCTGGCCCGCAAAGTGACAGGTTCAGTGCAGCGAGGGGAACAGAGCACAGCATGAACCCACCGGGCCACCGTGCTAGAGAGAGAGCAGCTCCATGCACAACGGAGCAGAACGGATCAAAGCCGGCTATATATACACATCACAAGACCCGACCGTCTCTGGTTGGGTCTCCCACCGGTGTGTGCGTGTGTAGATGCGTGTGTATAGTCTATGTGTGTTTGTGTATGTTGCTCTGTGTGTGTGGTCTCGCTGTGTGTTCTGTCTAGTCCCCATGTAGTCATTTCTTTATGACCCTGCTGTTATTTTGCCTGGTCATTCTGCTGACAGTGTGGATTCAAGGAGAAGGGGGCCCCCTGTTGCAGGAGTTAACATACTACGGATGCCAGCACAGGAGGTTGGTGGCACCTTAATTGGGGAGGACTGGCTCGTGGTAATGGTTGGAACGGAATAGGGTTTCCATGTGTTTGATGCCATTCCATTCGCTCCGTTCCAGCCATTATTATGAGCAGTCCTCCCCTCAGCAGCCTCCACTGGCTGCCAGTAATATAAGGAATGCACCTGGACCAAGTAAAGACAGCATCTGTATCAACATCCTCTGTCCTCCAAGAGTTGCAGAATTTCTTCTTCAATCCAAGTAAATACAGGGCCATATAATTACTGTATTTCTGTGAACAATGTGTACTACTGTACATAGTAGACAATGCTACACTGGTAAATGTCAAGTGTAGTGTTGTTCACCAACACCTGTTGTAACCAGAATCACAAACAATGGAAAGACCAGTGGTTGGCGTGTGGAGGACTGTCAGAGTGATGGACCATCCTCCCACTCAGAGACCAGAGGCTGTAGGATTGGCAGCAGCTGTCCTACATGAACCATGTGGGGGCTTTCCCAAAACCTGATACTCTGAGAAACACCGTGATGGCAGGGTATCCCTACTGGGAACTGCAGCCCACATCCTTGCCACGGGCATTCCAGAGGTCCAACCACCACTTGGTGCTCACTGGTCAGCGGCGGAAGCGCAGCACCTACCCACGTCTGCCTGCTGCTCACAAGTCTGGGTGACTGAGTTACCGGATTCTCAACTGGCGGACAGTTTGTTTTTTTGGTGGTTTTAGGTCAGATTTATCCCGCGCTATAAGAGAACCACAGTGCCAAAGTGGATTTTGACTTGTCCTCATATTGTGGCTGTATAAGTGTACAGTGTGTGTTCAGCAGTACAGTGTGTGTCCAGCGGTACAGTGTGTGTCCAGCGGTACAGTGTGTGTCCAGGGGTACAGTGTGTGTCCAGAGGTACAGTGTGTGTCCAGTGGTACAGTGTGTGTCCAGAGGTACAGTGTGTGTCCAGCGGTACAGTGTGTGTCCAGCGGTACAGTGTGTGTCCAGCGGTACAGTGTGTGTCCAGAAGTACAGTGTGTGTCCAGTGGTACAGTGTGTGTCCAGTGGTACAGTGTGTGTTCAGAAGTACAGTGTGTGTCCAGGGGTACAGTGTGTGTCCTGCGGTACAGTGTGTGTCCAGGGGTACAGTGTGTGTCCAGGGGTACAGTGTGTGTCCAGGGGTACAGTGTGTGTCCAGCGGTACAGTGTGTGTCCAGCGGTACAGTGTGTGTCCAGGGGTACAGTGTGTGTCCAGGGATACAGTGTGTGTCCAGGGGTACAGTGTGTGTCCAGTGGTACAGTGTGTGTCCAGGGGTACAGTGTGTGTTCAGTGGTACAGTGTGTGTCCAGGGGTGTGTCCAGTGGTACAGTGGGTACAGTGTGTGTCCAGTGGTACAGTGTGTGTCCAGGGGTACAGTGTGTGTCCAGGGTACAGTGTGTGTCCAGGGGTACAGTGTGTGTTCAGTGGTACAGTGTGTGTCCAGAGCGGTACAGTGTGTTCCAGGGGTACAGTGTGTGTCCAGGGGTACAGTGTGTGTCCAGCGGTACAGTGTGTGTCCAGCGGTACAGTGTGTGTCCAGGGGTACAGTGTGTGTCCAGGGGTACAGTGTGTGTCCAGGGGTACAGTGTGTGTCCAGGGGTACAGTGTGTGTCCAGGGGTACAGTGTGTGTCCAGGGGTACAGTGTGTGTATACTCATGCATACGATACAGACCTATTGAAGACGATATGATGCAAGGTCCATTAAAATACCTAACTTTTGGGAGTGTTTGAAAGATTGTGAAATTGTGACAGGTGCACTGACTGTGTATATAGTTGTCCTGGGAACTCAGTAGAACATTTGTTTTGGTGCTTGAGAAGGAAGGGTAGGCTACATTTGAAGTGTGATGTAAGACAGTTAGCATGTTTGTGTGGGTACACACGTTGCTCTGTGGCTTCTTTCTTGGCCTCCCTGAGGTTAGTGTGTGTGTGTGTGTGTGTGCATGGGGGCGCGACAAGTGGTTGAGTATTACAGCATACAAAAGTCTCACCATTGTGCGTGTGTGTGTGCGTGCGTGCGTGCGTGCGTGTGTGTGTGTGTGCGTGCGTGTAAGGAAAGCAATGATTATAACTTTCCTCTTCATATATTATTTTGCCTGGAGCAAATTCTAACTGACGGTTTTTGCACGAACAACGGTTACTCAGAGATGTTTTATTGCTTTCTCTTGGTTTGTTTTTTTTTTGTCTGAGGGAGCTGGAATAGAGGATTTATTTGTCTAGGTACAGCGTCTACTTTAACAGTTGTGCTTCCACTCTCCAAGAACATTAAATGGAGGATGGTTGGTCAAAAAAAGCAGCGTGGTCTTGTCTGCATGCTTCTCCGACACCATATGCAGTACTTCGAAGAATAACACACTAGCCATGATGATGAACGATGTCAGACTCAGAGGCAGACAATAATGGATTCTGCGGTACTAGACAGCGACGGTGATTTAGATGGATGACCAGAGCAGAAATCTGTGTCGGAGCTTGCGGCGTCTGGGGAAACAAAAAGTAATGTCTTGAAATTGATAGACAGTACCCTGAGATGTAGGCGCTGTGTTTAATGACTCACTTTGGTATACTGTAGGTTTGTTGTGTTTGTGTGTGCAGTTACAGTGGGCCTGTCTGGGGAAACAGAGGACTGTCTATGGAGAGCTAACATGAAAGGATTTCCACACGGTTGACTTGATTATTTTCAGCTGATGGATGGAATGCGTCATTATATTGACCTTTCGCCAGCAGGTGGAGACGGGCTTCCTCTCCGTCATACTGGCAGGGATTTGGGGGGAACATGTTCGATTAACAAATAATGACCGACGTCTGAATCATAAGGGAGTTGTGTGTGTTGACTTCTCTTCTGAGCCTGGCTTCAGAAAAGTGTTAGATGTCAACACACAGGCAGAGGGTTATGTTTTTCTAATTAAGTGGATGAATTGAAAGCTGTTCCAACCTAGGTTGTTAATTAACTCTCTCTCTTCTCAACCCAGGTTAATGAGTCTCCTAAATAACTCTCTCTCTCTCTCCTCCCCTCTCCCCCCAGATACTGCTGCGCTGCTCTGAGCACCACAACAAGCCGGCAGCTTCTCTCGTCCTGACCGGAGGCACCGCTACCTGTGTGACCCGCCGGCTGTGCCAGGGTGTGTGTTTACGTGTGTGATCCGGTCCTATCTGCCAGTCAGTCCGTGAGCATGCAGGGCGTGTGTGCGGCGATCCTGTGTGTGTCTGTGTTCCTCCGCAGTGCTATTTCACAGCCACCTACAGAAAGTGACACCTACACGGTAAGGATGGGTATTCCAGGACTCTTTTTCTCTCCCTCCCTCCTCTCCTTCTATCTTGTCTTCCCCGCCCACCATACACCAGACTGATAATTTGACCCCTTTTGTACTGCAGCTGCTCCTCTCTTTCCTGTTGACCTCCGCTGTACTCTGGAGTCCTGCTGTGTCTTTCCCCCTCTGTGCCTATGACTAGGTACCCTCCTGTTAATGTGACACAGCCATTATTTAAATGTGCCTAATAGCTTCAAATGAAAGGTCATTTGGATTGTTCAGTGCATGTGACTCTCTCGCTCTCTGTCTCATGCCATCTGTAGGAATGCACAGATGGGTATCAATGGGATCCTCAGACTCAGCACTGCAAAGGTAATGGCTCTCGATTATCCTCATGTCCCCATCTCCTCTCTTCCCTCCATCAGTTGTAAGCAACGAGTGAGAGCATTACAACTTGCAACCAGTCCTGTCTTTCAGTCCTTTTCCTTCTCCCCCGACAGACATAAACGAGTGTGAGACCATTCCGGAGGCCTGTAAGGGGGAGATGAAGTGCTTCAACCACTACGGGGGCTACCTGTGCCTCCCTCGCTCTGCCTCAGTCATCCCAGCTCCAGACCCCCCCAGCCAGCCTGGGACCAACCTGGATAGCACCGCCAGAGAGCCCTTCAACCCCTGTCCTCTGGGCTATGAGCCCCAGGGAGACAGCTGTGTGGGTGAGAGAGTAGGGAGGGAGGGGGGTAGACAGGTGGCTGCAAGGGACTGGATAAGGTGTGCGTGCCTTGTTTGTGATTGGGCAATAAGCATGTAGTCTGAATGAGTGCAGACTAGTGTGGGACAGGTGGTTGTATCAAGCATGTGTTTGTGGAGTTTGTGTGGGTGTGTGTGAGTATTTGTCTATGGGGGGTGGATAGCTGGTACTGGAATGTGGAGGTTTCACATGAGGACAGCTGCTCTTAGTTTTATAGGACGGAGAGTGTTGAGAGGAGTGGTGTAAAGTACTTTAGACAAAATACTTTGAAGTACTACTTAAGTACTTTTGGGGGTATCTGTACTTTACTTTATTATTTATATTTTTGGGAACTTTTACTTCACTACATTCCTAAAGACAATTATGTACTTTTTACTCCATACATTTTCCCTGACACCCGAAAGTACTCGTTACATTTTGACAGGAAAATGGTCCAATTCACACACTTATCAAGAGAACATCCCTGGGCATCCCTACTGCATCTGCCCTGGCGGACTCACTAAACACAAATGCTTTGTTTGTAAATGATGTCTTGTAGTGTGCCCCTGGCTATCCATCAATAAAAAAAAAACATTAAAGAAAATTGTACTGTTTGGTTTGCTTAATATAAGGAATTTGAAATTATTTATACTTTTACTTATGATACTTAAGTACATTTTAGCAATTCCATTTACTTTTGATACTTAAGTATATTTAAAACCAAATACTTTTAGACTTTTACTCAAGTAGTATTTTACTGGGTGACTTTCACTTTTACTTGAGTCCTTTTCTATTAAGGTATCTTTACTTTTACTCAAGTATGACAATTGAGTACTTTTTCCACCACTGGTTGAGAGAGCTGCTTGTCCTGTTGTTCTTGGAGTCGGGGTGATAGGGGCTGTTGATGGGGAGGCATGAGACAGGAATAATGATTGAACAAAATGGGGCAGCTGTTGGTGCCTCAACCGTATGAACATCCATATGACTAAATACATTGTGTTGTTTTACCATATCTCACACACAGATGTGAATGAGTGTGAGAGAGATGAACACGACTGCCAGCCCAGCCAGCAGTGCATCAACACGCCGGGAGTCTTTACATGCCAGTGTCCTGAGGGTTACCGTAAGGTTGGCACCGAGTGCATTGGTAAGACAGCCAATAGGACTCCCACTAACCAGCCTAACCACTGGCCTGAGAGACAACCAATAGGACTCCCACTAACCAGCCTAACCACTGGCCTGAGAGACAACCAATAGGACGCCCACTAACCAGCCTAACCACTGACCTGAGAGACAACCAATAGGATGCCCATTAACCAGCCTAACCACTGGCCTGAGAGACAACCAATAGGATGCCCATTAACCAGCCTAACCACTGGCCTGAGAGACAACCAATAGGATGCCCATTAACCAGCCTAACCACTGACCTGAGAGACAACCAATAGGATGCCCATTAACCAGCCTAACCACTGGCCTGAGAGACAACCACTGGCCTGAGAGACAACCAATAGGATGCCCATTAACCAGCCTAACCACTGGCCTGAGAGACAACCAATAGGATGCCCATTAACCAGCCTAACCACTGGCCTGAGAGACATTAACCAGCCTAACCACTGGCCTGAGAGACAACCAATAGGACACCCATTAACCAGCCTAACCACTGGCCTGAGAGACAACCAATAGGATGCCCATTAACCAGCCTAACCACTGGCCTGAGAGACAACCAATAGGATGCCCATTAACCAGCCTAACCACTGGCCTGAGTCACACCAACTCGCTGTTTGCGGTCTCACCTCATGGTTTTGGTTAAGCTTAGCCATTGTAGCATGTTATTTGACTTCTATTTAACCAGAAAGGTCATTTAGTTTATTCACAATTAATATGTTAGTATGTTTTGTCACATACACCGTATAGGTCAACTTCTCCTTAGTCATTGTAGCATGTTATTTGACCTCTATTTAACCAGGAAAGCCACTTGAGTCAAAGTCTCCTTCACCATAACGACCTGGTTGGTCAACTCAATCTCCACCTTCTCTCTGGAACTGTTTCTGAATGCTCTCCTTCCATCTGGGTTGTCAGACATTGACGAGTGCAGATACAGGTACTGTCAGCATCGCTGTGTCAACGTCCCCGGCTCCTTCTCCTGTCAGTGTGAACCAGGCTTCCAGCTGGCCGGCAACAACCGCTCCTGTATTGGTAAGGCGTGGTCAGATATACACACACCCACATACAGAGAGTCCCAGACTATCCAGACTGATGTTAGAAAATATATTGACTGATATACGGTAGACTTCTCCCTCTCCTCCTCCTTCCAGATGTGAATGAGTGTGACATGGGCGCCCCCTGTCAGCAGCGGTGTTATAACACCTACGGTACCTTCCTCTGTCGCTGTGACCAGGGCTACGAGCTTGGGCCTGATGGCTTTGCCTGCAATGGTGAGAGGATCTGTCTGTCTGTGTGTCTGTCTGTCTGTCTCTGTGTCTGTCTGTCTGTCTGTCTGTCTGTCTGTATAATGTCATTAAAGTAACACTGCTTTGATCTGAAAAGAAAAGCTACTCTTTCTTTCTTGCATTTATTAAAAGCTACCCTTCTGTTTCTTGGTTAAAACAGCTGTGCTGTGATTGTAAACGTTGTTCCTCTCCCCCTCCCTCCATCGCTCTGCAGACATAGACGAGTGCAGCTACTCTAGTTACCTGTGTCAGTTCCAGTGTGTCAATGAGCCCGGGAAGTTCTCCTGTCAGTGCCCAGAAGGCTACCAGCTGCTGGGCACTCGACTATGCCAGGGTAAGCACCCTCTCCATCTGTTCTCCTTCTCAATGTTTTTCTGAACACCTTTCCCCATCCTTCACTTCACTGTCAGCTAATTGTGCCTGTGTGTTCTTTCGTTGTCCTCGTTGTTAGTGGACGATAAAGTATTCTAATTGATTCAATTCATTTCAATTCTCTCTTTCTCCGGCCCTCATTCGATCCCTCTCCTCCCCAGATATAAACGAGTGTGAGACCGGAGAGCACCAATGTACTGAAGGACAGACATGTGTGAATATCCACGGTGCCAGTCAGTGTGTGGACACCAACCGTTGCCAGAGCCCTTACGTCCAAGTATCTGACAAGTGAGTGAACATTTATTAAAACATGGGTACACACACACACACCTTTTTCCCATTATCAAACTATGGCCTGGTCACAAATCTCAACATATCATCAACTTCTGTATGGAGCATAACTCACATTATTTTGAAGATTGCGCCAATTGCTTTTTCCATATTTCTGTCCAATTCTGTGATCTTTTCAGTTGAACATGTTCCAGTACAATTAGAATGCTGTTAGAAGATTGAAACCAGTCTTACATTGATAACAGGTGTGGACAGTAGTTCATTTCCCCCAGCATTTTTTGGCTGTATGAAAACTGCTTCAGAAAATCTCTTGGGGAAATGGCCACTGTTCAAATACAGTTGAATGTAATCCTTCTTGGTTTGAGGATAGTTCACCATGCTCCTTCATATTGCAATATACCCCTCTAGTGGTTGAGTTATCAACTACTCTTTTTAATATTTTATCTACACATGCAGGCTGGTCTCATAGACTAGACGTAACATAGTAAACAAAAATATGGGACACTCAAATTAGTATGTTATGTTTGGTATGGTATGGTTACATAAGATAGAAGGTTACCTAAGGCAAAAACGAAAGGACGCGAATGTCTAGCAACCCAAAGGTTGTGTGTTCGAATCTCATCAAGGACTACTTCAGCATTTTATGCTAATTATCCATTTTGCAACTACTTAACTACTTTTTAGCTACTTTGCAACTACTTAGCATGTTAGCTACACCCTAAACTTAACCCCTAAACCTAACACCTAGTCTAACGTTAGCCACAGCTAATTGTAATTCATAACATATCATACTAATTGTAATTCGTAACATATATGAAATGAATGATGGAGATCCACAAATTAATACATAACATACCAAACGTAACATATACTAATTTGAGCGTCCCGCATTTTAGTTTACTATGTTACATCTACCCATGGGTCCAGGTTTCAGACAAGCATGATAATATCATAGGACGTAATCTATATTTAATATTTAGTGATAAATATAAAATATTATGTTTTAATATAAATGAAACAGAATCAAAAGTACCACATCAAGTCATCTAGTTTATGAGGTCAAATTTCAGGAAATGATGATTTATGCAACATGACTGCCACTATGGCACAACTCATATATCTCTCCAGAGGACTAAAACCTGCGATTTTTCCTCTAGTCGCTGTGTTTGTCCTGTGACCAAGCCAGCCTGTCGAGACCTACCCTTCTCTATCGTCCAGCGCTACATGAGCATCACGTCGGAGCGCTCCGTCCCGTCAGACATCTTCCAGATACAGGCCACCAGCGTCTACCCCGGAGCCTACAACACCTTCCGTATCCGCTCTGGAGACCACGACGGAGACTTCTACATCAGAGTGAGCACAGCCATAGTGTAACAGCCCCTGTACAGCACCAGCCTGGTTCACCCTCCCATCCACCTTGTCAATATGACGATGGACTTGTGAATTTATGATGACAGAGGAGGCCAAGAAACATATTATATTGCATTGAGTTTTGAGACATTGCATCATAACAGGACTTAGTAAGACACGTTTGCTTGACTTTTAGACTAGGATTGTACGACGGACCCTGACTAACCTCACCATCATCTCTGTGTCTCTCTCAGCAAATCAACAACATCAGCGCCATGCTGGTTTTAGCCCGGGCCGTGACGGGGCCCCAGGAGTACACACTGGACCTGGAGATGGTGTCAGTCAACCCCCTCCTGAGCTACCAGACCAGCTCGGCTCTGCGACTTTCAATCTACGTAGGGCCTTATGCATTCTAGAGGGAGGACAGAGAGTCAGAGACAGAGAGGGGGAGACACACAGTAGAGATACAAGAGAGGAGAAATAGGACACACAGAACAATCTAGAATTGAAAGGGGTCATAAACAGAACAGTCAGATACTGTGACATGATGTCAGACGTTTGTTAGCTTCTCCTATTTCATGACCTGCAAAGGAAACACACAACTCAAATCACAACCCTCTGGGAAAGCTGAGATAGAGTGAGGTAAAGAGACATTTCTAAAAATGAATACTTTATGGATGACGTGTGACTGATAAACATCGATACGACAAAGTGAATTTTCCCCCAGCCCACCGTCCATTTTTGTTCCCTGCCTCTTAGCTGAAGTCTCCTGAAGTATATTTTTCGACTGCTCCACGCTGCTCATTTGTCATGGTCCTTTGAGCCGAATAGGGACAATTACCCTAGTAACCTTTAGTACAAACCCCTGTCATGTTTCAGAAACACCCTGCAATTGAAGATAAAGAACAACACGTTATTTCATCATTCTCATCCCGTCACTGTCATTCTCTTGCTTTGAGCAGGCCCATTCTCACGCCTGTGTTTTCATGCTACTCTCATTCCTCAGCCTTTCAATCCTTATCGTCCATGGACACGACTCCATAACCACTCAGATCCACCTCCTCATCCACCCTGTCTCTCCTGCATCCATCTCTCATAGCTAGTATTAGTGCTGAAGCTCTCACACACTCACTCACTCATCATTTGTAGTTTTGTCACATGAATGGTTTTGTTGTAATTTTGGTCCAGGAAGCTGATACAAAATAAAACGATATACATTTTAATCACGTGTGAACCGTTGCCTTTTGTTCATATTGTTTAGCCATGTTACCCTCTTTCTTAATATAGTCCCATTTCTCTCCTACTTCTTCAACTCCTGTTTCTCCTTTTCCTCCAAACAGTATTTCCCAGTGTGGTATGGTCATAGCTAGCTGACCTTTCTGAATGGAAATACCCCCCCCCCCCAGGTCCAGTATGCTCCAGTGCCAGTGGCGCTCTGTGTCTTTCCACAGCTGCAGAACAGATGCCTGGGCTTCTTGTGTGACAACCACTGAGAGAATGGAAAAATCACTTGAACAAAGAGAGAGGGCAGAAGGTATCGCTAGATATATCAGCACTTAAGACTCATTAGCCTTAATATGTGAGGCATAAGACAACCAGTGGCATACTGATCTAACACAGCCACTGTGTTCTCCCTCTCCCCTGGATGACTAAAGCCATATTCCTTGGGTAGTGATTCCTCTACAGTCCCACAAAAAAAACAGGGGAAAGCCCTAATTTCATTGTGTATCTCATCCGCTGCTGCTAGCTCCGCCCAGGCAGCCTCCTCCTTACAACGCACACACACACACACACACACACACACACACACACACACACACACACACACACACACACACACACACACACACACACACACACACACACACACACACACCTTCAATCTATCCTCACTGAAGGGTGATGACTCATACGCCGCGCAGTCTTACGCAATCAGCCCAGAGTGGAGTCTGTAGCCAGTACAGCCACAAGGTGGCATTGTGACACACAGATCCTTCTCCCAGGCTGAGACAGGAATAGCATCAACCCGAGGTGATGGAATCTGCTGGGTTTTTTCTCTTCCTGACTACTGAACCTGCCTTCCCTCTCCCTATCAATGAACTCATAGACTTGAGCGATGCAGAGGCACTATGGATACACAAACTAACATGTACAACAAATAATAACCACAGCTGGGGTGTAACATGCAGCGCCTGAAGTGTTCACACACCTTGACTTTTTCCACATTTTGTCGTGTGACAGCCTGAATATAAAATCGATTCAGTTGAGAGTTTGTGCCACTGATCTACACATAATATCCCAAAGTGTCAAAGTGGAATTGTGTTTGACATTTTTACAAATTAATGAAAAATTAAAAGAGGAAACGTTGAGTTAAAAAATATTCAACCTCTTTGTTATGGCATGGAGTAGAAACGTGGTTAACAAATCACATAATAAGTAGCATGGACTCACTCTGTGTGCAATAATAGTGGTTAACATGATTTTTGAATGACTTCACCCCATCTCTGTACCCCACACATACAATTATCTGTAAGGTCCCTCAGTCGACTAGTGAATTTCAAGCTCAGACTCAACCACAAAGTCCAGCGAGGTTTTCTAATATCTCACAAAGAAGGGCACAGATTGGCAAAAAATACACCATCTGACACTGAATATCCCTTTGAGCATGGGGAAGTTATTAATTAGGGTTTGAATGGTGTATCAATACACCTAGTCACTACAAAGACAGGTGTCCTTCCTAACTAATTTGCCTAAGAGGAAAGAAAACACCTCAGGGATTTCACCATAAGGCCAATGGTGCACAGTTACAGAGTTTAATGGTTGTAATAAGAGAAAACTGAGGATGGAGCAAAAGAAAGAAGACTAACGGATACATCATTTTCCTAAACATGCATCATGTTTGCAACAAGGAATTAAAGTAATACTGTAAAACTTTTTGTCCTGAATACAAAGTGTTATGTTTTGGGGAAAATCCAACACATCACTGGGTACCATCATGTCATGTGTATGTTTGTCATCAGCAAGGACTGGGGAGTTTTTCCCCAAAATAAATGGAATATAGCTAAGCACAGGCAAGATCCTAGAGGAAAACCTTGTTCAGTCTGCTTTCCAACAGACGCTGGGAGACAAATTCACCCTTCAGCAGGACAATAACCCTAAAAGGCCAAATGTACACTGGAGTTTCATACCAAGATGACATTGAAAGTTCCTGAATAACCTAGTTACAGTTTTGACTTAAATCTGTTTGAAAATCTATGGCAAGACATGAAAACTGCTGTCTAGCAATGATCAACAACCAACTTGACAAAGCTTGAAGAATTTTAAAAAGAATAATGAACAAATATTGTACAATCCAGAAGTGCAAAGACTTGCCCAAAAAGACTCACTGCTGTAATCACTGCCAAAGGTGCTTCTAACGTGTATTGACCCAGGGAATGAATACTTATCTAATCAAGATATATTTGTGTATTATTTTTCATTAGTTAAATTATTATTTTTTCTAATATTTTTTTTTGTTGCATTTTCCAGTGAAGAACATTCAAAACAAAAGTGAAAAGATATTAGACAACGATGGGACAAAGTGACAGTAACAGACGAGTGTAACAATAAATAAATAAATCATTATAATTATATACACAAACATACAATAACAAAAATAATAATAATAATGAGACATTGGATCACTTGCCGTAGGCTACATATTATACATTACGTGTGAAACATTATGTGAGGATTATATAGAGATTCAATCAATGAAGTTAATTCTTTAAAAAAAGAAAAATCTTCCACTTTGACATTACAGAATATTTTGTGTGGAATTTTTACAAAAAAATGACCATTAAATACTTTCTGAAGGCACTGTACATTAACACACACACCAACCAGATGGCATCAGTACGCTTGTCTTAGCTCAGGGCTTTGTGGTACAGATCATAGTCAACAACATGATGGTGTTGTGGGGTATTGAGGAAGGGGGGGAGAGGTGTATGTGTGAGGAATATGTGGGTTACGGGGGAGGAACAGAGTGGTACAACTCCCATGGCATTTCCTGTTGGCACTGAGACAAGGAAATAACCTGAGTGAAATGGGATCAGACTGTACTGTACCCGCGCTGTGGGCATGGGGGAGGATGGTAATATGTTGTGTGTGGGTTTGTGTGTGTATGCACAAGGGCATGTGTATGTGTGAGGGTGTTTTGTTTGTGCATGCGCAATAAGAGTATGAGTGTAAGTGTGACGTTGTGTGTGAGTGCCAGTGTGTGAGTGTGTATGCAGACATGGGGAGGAGTGTTTGGGGTGACAGTAGGGAGCGGAACAGTGGGCCTCTCTTTGGCACCTCCACCCAGGTATGAGCTCATTTTCCTGGGCAAACCTTCCGCCGTGGGCCGAGCTGGGTGTGGGGGTGGGAGTCAGTGGGGCAGTAATGCAATCACCGGGCCAGGAAATACAGCCAATGGAGAATATAGGACACTCAGAGAAACTAAGGACATCTTCTCCTAGAACTCACATAACCTGCTCTTGTAACCAGGGTAAAGACATAAATGGCAACTATGCATAATTGATAAGATACCATCTTCTGTGCACAAACCCTCAAAAGCTCAAATTGAACAAAGTATTTCAGCTGTATTGGATTAAAAAAAAGCTCTTCGCTCTCTTATTCTCTTTAACCATTATGCTTGTGGATATTTTTATCAATAGGGGAGGAAGGGAACTCAGTCTAGGTAGGGTAGGTTCATTGCCCTCCGCTTCCGCCCTCCCTTTGAAATGAGTCCCTTAATAAAATCAGGAGAGTGCTGTGGAATCCGAGTGTCATCAGAAATAGTCGTTACATATGACAACACAAATAAACAGATCTGAATGAGTGGATTGTAAATGAGTAGGGGGGTGGGACAGGAAATGATGATTCTATTTTGGGGTCTCTATGGCCCTGTATATAAAAGATAGTGCTCCTATATAGAGCAACCCAAATGATAACGATGCACAAATAGATAACAGCAATCACGAATACTTATCGGAAAATAGCAACCGGGTAAGTCATTGTTACCAACTCAAAAGATGCTTTGTGAATTTTTATCCGGTCTGAATGGTCATCAACTTCTTAAAGTAGACCATCACCTGTAGCCGAACCTCATGAAGCTAGAAAGCCATGAACGGATCTGTGAGGTTAAATAGAGGAACATGCTCGAAGATAGACCAGTTGGTGAGAGGTAATTGCACTATTTGTTTGTAGAGAATTGAATTGACCTCGAGATACCACCATGAGATTAAAAGGCTTACGAGTGACACTAACAACAAAGTCATCTCCCTCATTTTTAACTGACCTCCTCATCACCTTAATCAAATTAGTGGTGTAATTGCTGGTTATGTTAATTACAGGAGGTCAGTGTTAGATCCTGAACTACATGTTGAATATCTCAGCGAAGGTAATGCATTAAGAAACCGGCACAGCTATCCACTGTAGGGGGTTGGAACCAGCTAGATAGAGAAAAATACCATAGAATTACATATTGAATCTCTATTTTTAAAAAGTATATTCTATACACCAGGGAATTTGAGATCCCTACAGTTATGTAAGTAGGGACTCATGAGTGAATGTGTAGTTTTATTCCCACACATTTGAGAATAATAAAAAAAAAGACTTTTCTCCCTTTCCTTCATACGATCAGGCATTGAATGTTACAAATACTTCCAACCTTCACAGTGGTACTTTGAATAATAACCCATTCCATATCTACCCCACCTTCCATTTCTTTGCTCAGTGCGTGAATGTGGTTACTAAGATACGACAACGTGTTGCTATGGACGCGTGGGCGTACTGAGGCAAAAGGGCTTGAGCTGAAAGAAAATTCTGCTATGCAGGAAGACAGAACAGAAAAGGAAAAAGTGTTATGAAAAGGTGTGCAACTGAAAGGAAGCTGAAGTGAATTTTGACAAAGTACAAATGGACAGTTGATACCTGAACAAATCTGCAGCTTGGATGTCCAAATAGAAACCTGGATATTTCACCATGGAATATGTGGATTTGGAGACCCAAATCCATGCCACTAAAAGGAGGATACAACTTTTTGGTTATTTGCCCTTTGCCTACACATATCAGTAGTTATTGATAAGGATGAGAAGCGGACCTCTCCAGAATAAACAAATCCAAGTTTCCCGTTCACCAACTGGAAGCCCTTAATTCTGCCCAACAATTCCGATAGCCTTTGACAGTGTTGTAAATCCCATATTGGCTGTTGTAAAAAAACAACACAACACCAACATCCTTATCATGATCAATGGCCAATTTAGTATCCCCCTCTAAAGTGATTATTTCTCAGGTTTCATCACTTCCAACACACATTATCAGTTATGAAACATAATGGCAATGATAAGCAGGTTAGAGAGAGAAGAGTGCTGATGGATAGAGTGAGTTAAAGGGTCAGTCATCATTAGCTATGAGTGAAGAGGAGGTAATTGGTAGAGAGAGAGAGAGAGCAGGAGAGGGAGAAGAGAGAGAGAGGGAGATAGGGATAGGGGGAGGGAGAGAGAGAGAGAGAGGGGAGAGCAAAGGACAGAGAGAGGGAGAGTTGGAGAGAGAGAGATAGAGAGAGAGGGGGAGCAAAGAACGAAAGAGAGAGGGGGAGAGAGGGGGGAGAGCAAAGAAAGAGAGAGAGGGGGAGAGAGTGGAAGGGAGAGGGGGATGAGAGAGGGGGGCAAAGAAAGAGAGAGAGAGAGGGAGAGAGAGAGCAAGAGAGAGGGAGAGAGAGGGAAAGGTAGAGGGAGAGAGAGAGCAGAGAGCAGAGAGAGAGCAGATAGAGAGAGATCAGCGAGAGAGAGAGAGAGAGAGAGAGAGAGAGAGAGGGGGAAAGGTAGAGGGAGAGAGAGAGCAGAGAGAGAGATCAGAGAGAGAGAGAGAGAGAGAGAGAGAGAGTGGGGTTGAAATAAAAAGACAGAATGATCTAGTACTGTGCGAATGAACTGGACAAATGGTCATGTGGTTATCACTGCATTCACTGCACCTCAAGGAAATTCACCATTGTTATCCAAAATGATGACAAATTGCAAAGGCCAACGAACCGAAGAGTAGATGAGCTTCGAGAGAGGCTCAACAAAACCCAAAGAAATGAAAGTATAGATGGTACTGTAGCTTCATTCTAAAGCCAAAATAAAGGGTACCTTATTACCTCTCTTTCTCCCTTCTCTCTTGCTCAAACAATTATTCAACATATCATCAAACCCAACACCAACACCATTTTCTCTGATTCTCATTGTTGATTATATGTCTTTGTCTCGCCTTTGTCCTTCTACTATTTTTGGTCCCCTCTTGTCAATAAGCAGATACACAATCATCTCTGCTCATTGCATGTCTATCCATTCCTATCTATCCAATCTATGGTCCAAAAGATAGAGAGAAAGAGAGCAGGAAAGACTGACTGACAGAGGGTGAATTTAAAAAACTGCTACTAGGAGGTCTCTGATGATGTCAGACATCTACACCACATCACCATAGCAACCCAGCATCAGCACCAACTTACTGAGAAAGGAGTAAGAGAAAAGGAGAGGGTGGAAATGTCTGTAGTGGTATGTAACAGTGGGATACTTTTACATATTATGTATGCATACATTCAATATTACATATAAAATCACATGGATTGCAAATGTTCAATTCAATCACTCCTTTATGTCAATGCTAACCATTATATTGAGGTCCTTCATAGAAGACACAAATCATTCTGAACACATTTTTACCATATAATGCATCTAGAAAGTCTTAGTTAAAAGGGACTTTATGATGGTGGAAGATTAGAAAACATCTCTCTATCTTTTAATTCAAACTATGCCATCAGACCTATTGTCCTCATGATGCCCTGTGGGTTCTGATAGTCCCAAAACCACCAGGGCAGGGGTTAGAGAGGGGGAGCTTGACACCCCCAGCACTAGGCGACTGCTCCCCCTCTTCTGAGACCCAAGTTCTAAAAATAAACTGACTCCTGGAAAAAAGAGAAAAGTACAAGACTACAGGCTCTGGAAGCATCATCAGAGGAAGGGAGGGAGGGAGAGAGGGGGCAGAGGGAGGACGGGGGATTGGAAGCAGTGAGTGGGCGTTTGTTCGCTTCACTTCCACTAGTTACGGCTGTCGTGGAATCTGGCTGCATTCACACCAGACAAACATCCAGACGCTGTGTGAAACCCCCTAACCTGCACGCTATGCATGTGAAAGCATGCACAAACAAAGCAAACTGGAAGCTATAGCACTTTCCTGTAAGCGCTTATGGTTCACACCGATTGTCAATAACTGCACCACGCACAGTCTACGCTGCCATGCATGTCTCAGATGGTCCAGTCATCTCGTTGTCTTCTGTCCGATGGACTCAGCTTGTCCTATGTCACTATTCAAACTCATCATACTTCGTCATACCATCATACCTGATCATAGCCCTCTACCTCTCTGTACGTCCCTCAGTCTTTTTCATCAACCCTCCTTCCTTCCCTCTTGCCCCATCTTCTCTCGTTCGCACTTCGACGCAGGAGTGGGAGGTGTTGCTAGGCGACAGATTAGCTCTTTTCTTTCAAGAAGCAGAGCAAAGACCTTGGTTCTTTGGGTGTAAAAATAAACACTGGTGTAAAGAAAGACCTTTGTTCTCTGGGTGTAAAAATAAACACTGGTGTAAAGAAAGACCTTGGTTCTCTGGGTGTAAAAATAAACACTAGTGTAAAGAAAGACATTGGTTCTCTGGGTGTAAAAATAAACACTGGTGTAAAGAAAGACCTTGGTTCTCTGGGTGTAAAAATAAACACTGGTGTAAATAAAGACATTGGTTCTCTGGGTGTAAAAATAAACACTGGTGTAAAGAAAGACCTTGGTTCTCTGGGTGTAGAAATAAACACTGGTGTAAAGAAAGACCTTGGTTCTCTGGGTGTAAAAATAAACACTGGTGTAAAGAAAGACCTTGGTTCTCTGGGTGTAAAAATAAACACTGGTGTAAAGAAAGACCTTGGTTCTCTGGGTGTAAAAATAAACACCAGTGTAAAGAAAGACCTTGGTTCTCTGGGTGTAAAAATAAACACCGGTGTAAAGAAAGACCTTGGTTCTCTGGGTGTAAAAATAAACACCAGTGTAAAGAAAGACCTTGGTTCTCTGGGTGTAAAAATATACACCGGTGTAAAGAAAGACCTTGGTTCTCTGGGTGTAAAAATAAACACTGGTGTAAAGAAAGACATTGGTTCTCTGGGTGTAAAAATAAACACCGGTGTAAAGAAAGACCTTGGTTCTCTGGGTGTAAAAATAAACACCAGTGTAAAGAAAGAGAGTCTTAAGGAAAGGACAAGTATCCTTCACTTCTGCTAAGAGAGGCGAACATTTATTTCCCCAGATGTATTTTTTCTACAACCCTCTTGTCTTTTTCCTCAGAATACTCTCCTTTCCCGGAGAGGGTGAGACCTAATGCACATATCATTTCAATTTGGAAAAATTATAAATATCTATCTCTACCTCTATAGATATATCTATTCCAGTAACAATCATCTGTGCCAGTAACAATCACAGACATCCTAAAAACTATTGTTATACAACAGAAACTCTTACCAAGAAAGAACATTTCTCCCAGGTATCATGGTTAGATAAGAAATACTTAGTAAGGTGAGCTACAAACTGTTCCCTTAAGTCAGATGGCCAGAGAGATTACAGTAGAATAGCCTACATACGGTTTGCTTTCCATCTGATGAGCAACCCATTCTCTCTGTTATACTTACACTGTAGAAACTGCTGAGAGACACCTGTTGCCATGGGTGATGCCGAACCATTTGGCCCTTCATGGACATGATACATTTCAGTGTATGACTGCAGTTAATGTAACCAGCACGTAGGCTACAACTTGTTCTTTATCTACACTTTATGTGTTTGTTATGTAGGTGTGCATTATGCATGTCTTAGGGTGTTAATTAAGTGATAATGACCGAGAAGCTGGTGTTTGGATGATATATTGGCATGGGTGTTGTTAGGCCTGGCTTCGATGGTGTTATCACTTTTACACAATGAGTTTTTTATTTAATTTTTAAAACCTTTGTTAACTAGGCAAGTCAGGCAAGAACAAATTCTTATTTGCAAAGATGGCTTATACACCGGCCAAACCCGGATGACGCTGGGCCAATTGTGCGCCGCCCTATGGGACTCCCAATCACGGCTGGTTGTGATACAGCCTGGAATCGAACCAGGGTGTCTGTAGTGACGCCCCTAGCACTGAGATGCAGTGCCTTAGACCACTGCGCCACCCGGGTTACCAACATATTCAAATAATGATTGACATATTTTCATTAAAGACATTATTTTGATGAATTTATTCATACTATTTCATCCTTCCACAAGATATAGTCTCGACACAAATCTAGGGTTGCTACCCAAGCCGGCTGGTCGTTCGTTCTATCCGTTCATTGCCAGAGATGCGACCAAGTCGTTCATTCTTTTTTTTCTATATCTATGTACACAACCCAGCCGTTCATTCTAAATGATCCATTGCCATATTGGCTTGGCAACGTTCTTATCCCTTGCTTGCTAGCTAGCCAACTACGGCTAATTTACAGTCACGTCAAAAAGTGCAGCCAGAATAACTGCAAAGTAGCTGCATTTGCATTTGTTTAAACTGTTTTCTAGAGACATTTATTTGGATACATCCATAACAATGAGCTAATGAGGTGCGATTTCACCTGGTATAGAAAATTTGCTCACTCGTCAGGATTGTTGTTCAGAGGAGCTATCCAACAACACAGCTAACAAACGGAAGTTGGAAAGACTGCAAACTAGCTGCACTTGGTTTCGTTTGACCTTTTTTCAATTTACATTTATTTGTATATATCCGTAAAAATGATGCCAGCTGATTCATGATTTCGACAGGCTGAGAAACACAGCCTGCCTGTCTGTCTCGTCCAGACTCCCGACACTTTCATTACTATTGGACAGCTGGAGATACGAATTTGATTATTGAAATGTCGGAGAGACAGACAGCAACACAACAAATATTGCTTTGTGCTTGTCTCCACCCCCCTCCAGGTGTCACCCATCTTCCCCTGTGCATTTATACCTGTGTTCTCTGTTTGTCTGTTGCCAGTTTGTCTTGTCTCATCAAGCCAACCTGTGTTTTTTTTGTACTCCTGTTTTCTTCAGCCCCTGTGTTCTAGTTATCCCGATTTTGATCATTCTGCCTGCCCTGACTCTGAACCTGCCGTTCTGTACCTGTTGACACTGTCCTGGATTACTGACCTCTGCCTGCCTTGACCCTGAGCCTGCCTGCCACTCTGTACCTTACGGACTCTGCCTTGGACTACCGACCTCTGCCTGCCCTTGACCAGTCGTTTGCCTGCCCCTGTTTTAGAAATAAACGACTGTTATTTGAACTGTCTGCGTCTGGGTCTTATCCTAAGTCGTCTAAAAGTCTCAAATAAATGTGAGATTATGTCTAGATGCTTTTCAGTGGCGATTTTAGAATGTAAATCATGGTGGGGCAAAAAAAAAAAAGTGGGATGCATGTCATCAAAGGCACAACACTAAACAATACATGAATTACACTGTAACGGTGACAAACGGTGCCCACAAATTGTTAGGGCCTATGTAAAGTCCCAACAGCAGTCCCAACACCTTACCACTGCAACACCTGGCTTTCAGTGGAGCCTTGTCTGGCAGCGAAAAAGTTAATTCAGCCACACTTGATTCAAAACATGTGGTTTCTACTAACAATTGAGATGTACAAACTATGGCATAAGGGGAAGGCACGCAGATAAGAGGCAATCCGTAATTTCGGTTAAGAATTAATGAGCGAGCGACGACAGACGTTGTCAATATAACTATTTGTTCAGCACTTCTGAAATGTACAGTAACAGAATTCAGAACATGGGCCGTTCTTACAGTGTACTCCCTGTACAACAAGTCAGAACCGTAGGATAAATGAAGGGGGCATTAAAACAGACAATGAAAGCTCTTACAATATTCGATGATTACATGTTTCTAAAACAGGATATAGCCTACATGTGCACCACCAAGTTAGAATAGTAGGCGCATTTAAGAGGTGAAAATAGACCACATTACGCCGATTGGGTCTTTACGTCATATAATACCATTTGACTTGTTAAATTAGCTTATAATTTGACACGTCAAATAACACAATTATATTATCGAATGTTGTGTGTGCTGAATTTGCATGTGCTAGCCAAACGTGCTACTATCAGTAGCACAGTCAAAGCTGTACAAAAAAAGTTTGCAAACAAGCACACACCGACCACTGACAATGTGTTTACAAAACCATGTTGGTGAAAATAGAACAAATTATTAGGGTGAGGTGTAACCGATGTGAAATGGCTAGCTAGTTAGCGGTGGTGCGCGCTAATAGCGTTTCAAACAGTGACGTCACTCGCTTTGAGACCTTGAAGTAGTGGTTCCCTTTGCTCTGCAAGGCCAGTGGCTTTTGTGGAGCGATGGTGTTTCGTGTGTGTCAGTTGTTGATGTGTGCAGAAGGTCCCTGGTTCGAGCCCCGGTATGTGCGAGGGGATGGACTAAAGGTATACTGTTACAGAGGCACATGGGCTACTAATAGCTTACTACTCAACATACACTTAGTATTACTTTCTTAGCTACAGTATACATATCTCCCTGGCATATTACATCATTTATGCAGCAGCATACAAGACATTTTTGGACTCACCTTATAAAGGTGGCGTGGCAGTCCTTTGTGGGCAAATTTTGTCATCAAAGTCTGGCATTCTCTGGATTTATGGTGGGAATTTTCGATTTCCAACTTGTTGTGCAATCTTTATGTCCAATGGCCAATGAGCACCGATACATTTTATCTATAACTTCTCTTCATTATTTTTTCTTCATATGACAAGGATTGAAAATGATTTGCCAGTAGATTGTCGACTTGTTTCATGATGATGACTACTAGCTAAGTTGACAGACGCTTCACAAGTCCTCAACTAGCAGCTTCATTAAATAGTACCCGCAAAACAACATTCTCAACGTCAACAGTGAAGAGGCGACTCCGGGATGCTGGCCTTCTAGGCAGAGTTGCAAAGAAAATAAATAAATAAACATATATATATATATATATATATATATATATATATATATATATAGAGAGAGAGAGAGAGAGAGAGAGAGAGAGAGAGAGAGAGAGAGAGAGAGAGAGAGAGAGAGAGTGGGCAAACAGGCTCAAGCCAATGGCATGTACCAGATGCTCAGCAGGCTCTGCACACACTTACTGGCCTGAGGCCATACCACAACCAACAACATTGGACACTTTATGGAACAAAAAGCCTTCACTATATCATCCTGGAATATTCAAGGCCTGAGGTCATCTGCCTTTGGCCTAAAGAGCAGGAACAAGGACTTTACCAAAGAAATCCGTAATACAGACATTGTCATCCTGCAAGAAACCTGGTGTAGAGGAGACGGACCCACTGGTTGCCCTCTAGGTTACAGAGAGCTGGTAGTCCCATCCACCAAACTACCAGGTGTGAAACAGGGAAGGGACTCAGGGGGTATGCTAATTTGGTATAGAGCAGACCTAACTTACTCCATTAAATTAATCAAAACAGGAACATTTCACATTTGGCTAGAAATTCAAAAGGAAATTATCTGAACAGAGAAAAATGTCCTCCTGTGTGCTACCTATATCCCCCCACTAGAATCCCCATACTTTAATGAAGACAGCTTCTTCATCCTGGAGGGGGAAATCAATCATTTCCAGGCCCAGGGACATGTACTAGTCTGTGGCGACCTAAATGCCAGAATCGGATAAGAACCTGACACCCTCAGCACACAGGGGGACAAACACCTGCCTGCAGGTGACAGCATTCCCTCCCACATATGCCCCCCTAGGCACAACTATGACAACATAACAAACAAAAACGGGTCACAACTCCTGCAGCTCTGTCGCTGGGTATGTACATAGTCAATGGTAGGCTTCGAGGGACTCCTATGGTAGGTACACCTATAGCTCATCTCTTGGCAGTAGTACTGTAGACTACTTTATCACTGACCTCAACCCAGAGTCTCTCAGAGCATTCACAGTCAGCCCACTGACACCCCTATCAGACCACAGCAAAATCACAGTCTACTTGAACAGAGCAATACCCAATCACGAGGCATCAAAGCCAAAGGAACTGAGTAACATTAAGAAATGCTATAGATGGAAGGAATGCAGTTTGGAAACCTACCAAAAAACAATTAGGCAACAACAAATTCAATCCCTTCTAGACAATTTCCTGGGTAAAATGTTTCACTGCAATAGTGAAGGTGTAAACTTGGCAGTATAAAATCTTAACAGTATATTTGACCTCTCAGCTTCCCTATCAAATCTGAAAATCTAAAATAGAAAACCGAAGAAAATGAACAACAATGACAAATGGCTTGATGAAGAATGCAAAAATCTAAGAAAGAAATTGCGAAACCTGTCCAACCAAAAACATAGAGACCCGGAAAACCTGAGTCTACGCCTTCACTATGGTGAATCACTAAAACAATACAGAAATACACTACAGAAAAAGAAGGAACAGCACGTCAGAAATCAGCTCAATGTAATTAAAGAATCCATAGACTCTAACCACTTCTGGGAAAATTGGAAAACACTAAACAAACAACAACACGAAGAATGATCTATCCAAAATGGAGATGTATGGGTAAACCACTTCTCCAATCTTTTTGTCTCGATAACAAAGAATAAAAAGCAAAAACATATACATGATCAAATACAAATTTAGAGACTACCAGAACACACTGGACTCTCCAATTACCTTGAATGAGTTACAGGACAAAATAAAAACCCTCAAAACTCCAAAAAGGCCTGTGGTATTGATGGTATCCTTAATGAAATGATCAAATATACAGACAACAAATTCCAATTGGCTATACTAAAACTCTTTAAAATCATCCTTAGCTCTGGCATCTTCCCCAATATTTGGAACCAAGGACTGATCACCCCAATCCACAAAAGTGGAGACAAATTTGACCCCAATAACTACCGTGGAATATGCGTCAACAGTAACCTTGGGAAAATCCTCTGCATTATCATTAACAGCAGACTCGTACATTTCCTCAATGAAAACAATGTACTGAACAAATGTCAAATTGGATTTTTACCAAATTACCGTACGACAGACCATGTATTCACCCTGCACACCCTAATTGACAACCAAACCAAAACAAAGGCAAAGTCTTCTCATGCTTTGTTGATTTCAAAAAAGCCTTCGATTCAATTTGGCATGAGGGTCTGCTATACAAACTGATGGAAAGTGGTGTTGGGGGTAAAACATATGACATTAGACATTATAAAATCCATGTACACAAACAACAAGTGTGCGGTTAAAATTGGCAAAAAACACACATATTTCTTCACACAGGGTCGTGAGGGTGAGACAGGGATGCAGCTTAAGCCCCACCCTCTTCAACATATATATCAACGAATTGGCACGGGCACTAGAAATGTCTGCAGCACCCGGCCTCACCCTGCTAGAATCTGAAGTCAAATGTCTACTGTTTGCTGATGATCTGGTGCTTCTGTCACCAACCAAGGAGGGCCTACAGCAGCACCTAGATCTTCTGCACAGATTCTGTCAGACCTGGGCCTTGACAGTAAATCTCAGTAAGACCAAAATAATGGTGTTCCAAAAAAGGTCCAGTCACCAGGACCATAAATACAAATTCCATCTAGACACTGTTGCCCTAGAGCACACAAAAAACTACACATACCTTGGCCTAAACATCAGCGCCACAGGTAACTTTCACAAAGCTGTGAACGATCTGAGAGACAAGGCAAGAAGGGCATTCTATGCCATCAAAAGGAACATAAATTTCAACATACCAATTAGGATCTGGCTAAAAATACTTGAATCAGTCATAGAGCCCATTGCCCTTTACGGTTGTGAGGTCTGGGGTCCGCTCACCAACCAAGACTTCACAAAATGGGACAAACACCAAATTGAGACTGCATACAAAATTCTGCAAAAATATCCTCCGTGTACTCCGTAGAACACCAAATAATGCATGCAGAGCAGAATTAGGCCGATACCCACTAATTATCAAAATCCAGAAAAAAGCTGTTAAATTCTACAACTACCTAAAAGGAAGCGATTCCCAAACCTTCCATAACAAAGCCATCACCTACAGAGAGATGAACCTGGAGAAGAGTCCCCTAAGCAAGCTGGTCCTGGGGCTCTGTTCACAAACACAAACACACCCCACAGAGCCCCAGGACAGCAGCACAATTAGACCCAACCAAATCATGAGAAAACAAAAAGATAATCACTTGACACATTGGAAAGAATTTACAAAAAAACAGAGCAAACTAGAATGCTATTTAGGCCTAAACAGAGAGTACACAGTGGCAGAATACCTGTCCACTGTGACTGACCCAAACTTAAGGAAAGCTTTGACTATGTACAGACTTAGTGAGCATAGCCTTGCTATTGAGAAAGGCCGCCGTAGACAGACCTGGCTCTCAAGAGAAGACAGGTTATGTGCACACTGCCCACAAAATGAGGTGGAAACTGAGCTGCACTTCCTAACCTCCTGTCCAACGTATGACCATATTAGAGATACATATTTCCCTCAGATTACACAGATCCACAAAGAATTTGAAAATAAATCCAATTTTGATAAACTCCCATATCTACTGGGGGAAATTCAACAGTGTGCCATCACAGCAGCAATATGTGTGACCTGTTGCCACAAGAAAAGGGCAACCAGTGAAGAACAAACACCATTGTAAATACAACCCATTATCATGCTTATTTATTTTCCCTTGTGTTCTTTAACCATTTGTACATTGTTACAACAATATATAAATATATATGTATAATATGACATTTGTAATGTCTTTATTGTTTTGAAATTTCTGTATGTGTAATGTTTACTGTTAATTTTTATTGTTTATTTTACTTTTGTATATTATCTACCTCACTTGCTTTGGCAATGTTAACACATGTTTCCCATGCCAATAAAGCCCCTTGAATTGAATTTAATTGAATTGAGAGAGAGATTTTTTTTGCTCAAAATGTGGAGCTCAAACAGGTGGGTACTGATTCTTTTTATAGTGGAGATTAAGTTTATAATGTGCTTGGCTGGGCTGATCAGACAGTTGATTGCGCAGTCTGATGGAACAGAGTAAATAGGCATTTTAACATCATAGATTTAGCCGGTGGTAACTTGTGGAATAGACACCAGCTGGAATGCGGTTTTAACCAATCAGCATTCACGATTAGACCCACCCGTTGTATAATGTCATTGAGCCATGAGACAGCCTTATTGGATTCATTGAAGTCCTCTCAATTAGACAGGCTACTCATCCCTGCGACCCTCTTACCATTTCACATGCCTGCCCATAATGGCTGCCATTATCATGACAAGCACAACAAAGGAAGTGATGGCAATTTGTCCAGGCCACTGCTGCGTCAACACAGTGTGTAGAACACGATGTGCTTCTGAAACTGCCAGGAGAAAAAATAAAGATGCATACTATTTTTTTTTAATAATCGTGATCCGAAAATGATCTGATATTGGAGTGAAAACACACAGTAGCCTACCAACAAGCATCAGAGCAGAGCATAGATTCCTTAAACATCTCTGGATGCCAGACATCTGGCAATAGGCTTACACTGTAACAAAATGCTGTGGTTTTTACAGTAAAAACGCACAGTAATGCCATGGTTTATCCGTTAACAATATAATGACGTAGACTGCAATGCATCTTGGGTTGCCATACAGGCATGAAGATGAACAGCAATAACGGTTAGTCCTAGGCCCATCGGATTATGGCATTGCGCGGTCTTTTCTGGTGAATTATTGTACAGACCTATAGACTGAAGCAGCCATCAAGTGGGTTAAATCATATTTACATTAATCAGCCATACAATGACAAGACCATTTCTCACTAGGTTACGGCTCCCGATGTAAAATAGCCAACAGAATCACATAGTCTATGGTAAATAGTTGGCCATTTGGGCAAGTAGGCTACATTAAATTTGTTGAATTTTCAAATAACATTTTGCATCGGGAACCCATGAATCGGTTTGAAAATGCCAAGTGTCTCTGCGAGCCTTCAGTCTAAAACTATTATTATTAATAGCATATTCCAAGTTCTGTTTCCCCCAAATATTTTTGTACGTGAGATAATAGGTAGGTGTACCCTCCCTTTGCTAAATATTGGAACATTGTTTGAATCAAGATGGAATAGATTCTAGATGTATTTTTGTTATGTCCGTTATGGCTTGATGGTTCGAATATGTAATCAATCGGTCTGTTTGTTGGCGAGCTAGCTGCATTACAGCTGTCATTTGAGGTGAATTTAGGTAAACAACTCTCAGCCACAAACGTTAGTCTGCTATTCTGAATTGAACTGTTTATATAACTTCTAATTTTTGGATTTGGATTATAGAAATAAATACAGGCTAATGCAGCTTGAACTGAGACAGTTTATTTGTTTCGTTTTTTAAAATTATTATCCAGAATCAACCTTACACAGTTAAAATGTTTCAGTGCAAATCGTGTATGCATTAATCTAATACAGTAGTATCATAAGTGCAGCACATGAAACTTCATAGAAATGGACTAAATTGCTCTTTTAATTGTGGCGTGCCCAAATGTTCAGGCAATTTACTGTCTTTAAATCTCACTTGCACAGAGACCACAAAGGATATCAAAGGTCTGTGAAAAGTGCTCAATTTCAACCAGCAGACAAAATGGTGATTTGCCCAATAGACATGTCAGTTCATATGTTAATAAACATTTGACCAATTTTTTTTTTCATTTGAAGGATCATTTGCAAGAGGGCAGAGAAATGAGTTGCCCTTTTATGGGATGTGAAAAAACATGCTGTTAAATCTACATTTGCGTCTTATACAGTACCAAGTCAAAAGTTTGGACACATACTCATTCAAAGGTTTTTCTTTAGTTTTTACTATTTTCTACATTGTAGAATAATAGTGATGACATCAGCACTGTGAAATAACCCATGGAATCATGTAGTAACCAAAAAAGTGTAAAACAAATCAAAATATATTTTATATTCTTCTTCTTTGCCTTGATGACAGCTTTGCACACTCTTGGCATTCTCTCAACCAGCTTCACCTGGAATGCTTTTCCAACAGTTTTGATATGCTGAGCACTTGTTGGCTGCTTTTTTTTCTCCAACTCACCCCAAACCATCTCATTACACAGCCTGGAGGTGTGAAAAACAAATTATAGTCTGGAACGGTTTTCTTTAGTTGAAGGAGAGGTGGACCAAAACGCAGCGTGGTGGTTATTCATGTTTAATATATAAAGACACTAAACATGAATAAACTAACAAAACAAAAAAACGTGAAAACTCAAAACAGCCCTATCTGGTGCAAACACAGAGACAGGAACAATCACCCAAAAACACACAGTGAAAGCCAGGCTACCTAAGTATGATTCTCAATCAGAGACAACTAATGACACCTGCCTCTGATTGAGAACCATACTAGGCCGAAACATAGAAATACCCAAATCATAGAAAAAACAAACATAGACTTCCCACCCCAACTCATGCCCTGACCATACTAAATAATGACAAAACAAAGGAAATAAAGGTCAGAACGTAACATAGTCCCACTAAGCGCAAACCAGATGGGATGGCGTATCGCTGCAGAATGCTGTGGCAGCCATGCTGGCTAAGTGTGCCTTGAATTCTAAATAAATCACTGACAGTGTCACCAGCAAAGCACCCCCACACCATCACACCTCCTCCTCCATGTTTCACGGTGGGAACCACACATGCAGAGATCATCGGTTCCCCTACTCTGCGTCTCACAAAGACATGGCGGTTGGAACCAAAAATCTCAAATTTAGACTCATCAGACCAAAGGACAGATTACCACTGGTCTAATGTCCATTGCTCGTATTTCTTGACCCAAGCAAGTCTCTTCTTCTTATTGGTGTCCTTTAGTAGTGGTTTCTTTGCAGCAATTTGACCATGAAGGCCTGATTCATACAGTCTCCTCTGAACTTGATGTTGAAATGTGTCTGTTATTTGAACTCTGTGAAGCATTTATTTAGGCTGCAATCTGAGGTGCAAATTGGTGAAGTGAAATTAAAAAAATAACTTGTTTCAAAAATTTTAATTTAAATAAAAAACGGAAAGGTGGTGCGTGCATATGTATTCACCTCCTTTGCTATGAAGCTCCTAAATAAGATCTGGTGCAACCAATCACCTTCAGAAGTCACATAATTAGTTAGATTGCACACAGGTGGACATTATTTAAGTGTCACATGATCTCAGTATATATACACCTGTTCTGAAAGGCCCCAGAATCTGCAACACCACTAAGCAAGGGGCGCCACCAAGCAAGCAGCACTATGAAGACAATGGAGCTCTCCAAACAGGTCAGGGATAAAGTTGTGGAGTACAGATCAGGGTTGGGTTATAATAAAAAATATCAGAAACTTTGAACATCCTACGGAGCACCATTACAGCCATTATTAAAAAAATAGAAGTAATATGGCACCATAACAAACCTGCCAAGAGAGGGCCACCCACCAAAACTCATGGACCTGCAAGGAGGGCATTAATCAGAGAGGCAACAAAGAGACCAAAGATAACCATGAAGGAGTGGCAAAGATCCACAGCGGAGATTGGATTATCTGTCTATAGGACCACTTTAAGCTGTTCTCTCCATAGAGCTGGGCTTACGGAAGGGTGGCTAGAAAACAAAACATTGCTTAAAGAAAAAAATAAGCACATTTGGTGTTCGCCAAAAGGCATGTGGGAGACTCCCCAAATATATGGAAGAAGGTACTTTGGTCAGATGAGATTAAAATGTAGCTTTTTGGCCATCAAGGAAAACACTATGTCTGGCGCAAACTCAACACCTCTCATCAACCCAAGAACACCATCCCCACAGTGAAGCATGGTGGTGGCAGCATCATGCTGTGGGGATGTTTTTCATCGACAGGGACTGGGAAACCTGTTTCAGTCAGAATTGAAGGAATGATGGATGGCGCTAAATACAGGGAAATTCTTGAGGGAAACCTGTGTCAGTCTTCCAGAGATTTGAGACTAGGATGGAGGTTCACCTTCCAGTGGGAAAATGACCCTAAGCATACTGCTAAAGCAACACTCGAGAGGTTTAAGGGGAAACATTTAAATGTCTTGGAATGGCCTAGTCAAAGCCCAGAACTCAATCCAATTGAGAATCTGTGGTATGACTTAAAGATTGTCCTATACCAGCGCAACACATCCAACTTGAAGGAGCTGGAGCATTTTCAAGGTGGGATGCATGTTGTGTTAATCAAATGATACAAACCCCCAGAAAATATATTTTAATTCCAGGTTGTAAGGCTTCAAAATAGGAAAAATGCCAAGGGGGTGTCTACTTTCGCAAGCCACTGTATGAGTCAGTGTTGGAAAGACAAAGTGAAAATATTACTGAGACCCCTGGTGTGTCTACAGAGAATGACTTTAAAGAGGACCTAAAGGCAGGCAGCCCCTTGGACAGTGTTGATGAAGCTCTCTTTAAAAAAATCTTACACTGTTTTATTAAAAGCTTCAGACAAAGTTATTGTTCCCTGTCTCTGTCATTCAGTCTGCTGTTGAAGAATTTCAAGATATTCATTTCCTTGGTCAATCACATTTTCTTTCAAAGCTCAAGGAGAAGGTGGATGTACTTGGCATTCCTGAGAATGATCTAAAACAATGTAATTGAAGAGCTGAAAAAGGAGGATCTTCTTAAGGCCTGTAATTGTTCTTTACGAACAGATCAGCATCAGAAGACTATCTTTAAAAACACTTTCAATTATGTTGAACCTGTGCCCTTGTATTTAGGCACTAATGAATCTGGGAAAGAGTGCTTTGCCCAGTATGTCCCTATGAATAAAACACTTGGTGCCCTTTTTGAGTCAGACATTCAAGACACAGTATGAGAAAGCACTGATAAGGAAATCTTTGGGATGGACAGAATATTGCAGACAATGCTTTATTTAAAACAGAAGCATCATTTTTAGCCTTAATACTATATTGAGATGCATCTGAGGTTGCAAATCCTTTGGGATCAGGGAAAAAGAAACACAAGGTGCATGCTTTCTATCTTACTCTAGGTGACATGTTGCCTTAGAACAGGTACTGGTACTGTACATAGAAGCTAATGACAGGGGATGGGGTGTCACATTTGATTCTCTATTTATTAGCTTAGGTACTTCCATGTTTGCCAGCCTGGACTGCTTCCTTGCCTTGGTCATGACCTCTTCAAGGGCATTGTCTCTTTTGACCTTGCACTGTTAGTTAATCATTTGGTCAATCAAGAGAAACATTTTATATATTTAGAATTGAGCAGATGCATCAGCCAATTTGAATACCTTGGGAGTGATGGTAATGACAGACCTCCTGAGATAAGCCCTGGCAGTGAGAAGCTAAGTGGTGTCTGTTGAGAGTGCTCCCCCTCTTAGTTGGAGATTGGATCAAAATCAACCAGATAGTGGTGTATGGCAGTTGATTTTGCTCCTAAGACATAGATATGTGCATCAGCCATTACTGCTGACCAGGTGGCATATCTTGAAGTCCTTATTGATAAATATATCAATTTTAGAACTGAGAATTTTCCTGACAAACCCCTCAAGCCAAAGCACCATTACCCCGAGCTTGTCATTAGGTTCAAGCCACTTATTCGTCTCTGGACGTTGAGGTTCGAAAGTAAGCATACTTACTTCAAGCAGTGTGCACGGAAATGGCACAACTTTAAGAATCTATGTGGGACTCTAATTCAGGTAGAAAAGGGAACAGACTTTTATGCCAGTGATTACAACAAGAAGATTTGAGCATTCAGTCGCTGCATTTCACTTCAAATCTGACAACACAGTTATGTTAAATTATATCACTGTCAAAGGCACAAAGTACATAAAGGAAATGTGTGTTGTGATGGGGAAAGATGAGGATGGATTGCAAATGGGTGAGATGAAGTTGATCCTGGTCCATTGCTACTCTTCTGTTTATTTTGTTTTAGAGAGGCAGCAGGCTGTGCAGCTAGTTGATTTAGGTATTCACTGCTTAACAGGAGTAGCCCAGGACTCAAAATTGATCTGCATTAAGCATGAAAACCGTCTTGATTATTACCCCATAGTAGAGAATAAGGTATTGGGCAAATCAATGATGATTCTTCATCATTCTTTCCCTTTGTTGTAGAGCCGTGACAGCGCTGTGAGAGGAGATAAGAGTCAGTGCTACCAGATTTGCCTGAGCAGACACTTTCATCTCTCCTGGACAAGCTAGCAAGTAGAGGCAAAGCCATACCTTCAATTTCTTAAAGAAGAAGACCTACAGGAGCACATCAGACTAGGATTTCACATTTTGGGGAGTACCCAGAGGTGGACAATGTCAGTGGGAATTAACAGGAGTATATGGGAAATAACGGGAATATATGGGAATTAACGGAAATATATGCACATTGATATTAATACCATTTAAATGTAGATGTTGTTTGCATTGGATATATTTACCATATGGAGACAGAAAGAGACAGACTCCTTCCCCTCTAGGAGACTGTTGCGGGCCGCTTCCATGTGGTGCTCTTTTTCTTCTCACTTTGCTTAGTGAGGTAAATTGCTGTTATAACTTGATGACCCTTCACATACCTAACTATTTCCTTGGCTCTCTTGTAGAGTGTATCCATTGTTTTCAGTGCCATGATGTCCTTGAGAAGCATATTCAATGCATGAGTAGCACAGCCAATGGGTGTGAAGTGAGTGTAGGACTCCTCCACTTTAGACCAAGCAGCCTTCATGTTCGCAGCATTGTCTGTCACCAGTGCAAATACCTTATGTGGTCCAAGGTCATTGATGACTGCCTTCAGCTCATCTGCAATGTAGAGACCGGTGTGTCTGTTGTCCCTTGTGTCTGTGCTCTTGTAGAATACTGGTTGAAGGGGAGAATGTAGTTAATTATTCCTTGCCCACGAACATTCGACCACCCATCAGAGATGATTGCAATAGAGTCTGCTTTCTCTGTGATTTGCTTGACCTTGACTTGAACTCTGTTGAACTCTCCATCCAGCAAATGAGTAGATAAAGCATGTCCGGTTTGAGGGGTGTATGTTGGGCAAAGAACATTCAGAAATCTCTTCTAATACACATTGCCTGTGAGCATCAGCGGTGAACCAGTTGTGTACAAAGCTCGAGCAAGACATTCATTAGTATTTCTCTGACTACGTTCCTCCATTGAGTCAAAAAAACTTCTGATTCCAGGAGGACCATGAGGTGGTGCTATCGATAAGGTGTCTGATTCAGCATTTTTTTAACCTCGACTAGAAGTAGAGGGACTTTTGTCAGAGGTTGCTTGTTGTGAGCGCTGAGGGAACTTTATGCACTTGGCCAGATGATTCTGCATCTTTGTTGCATTCTTCACATATGATTTGGCACAGTATTTGTTAATGTACACAGCTTTTCCTTCTACATTAGCTGCAGTGAAATGTCTCCACACATCAGATTTTTTTCCTGTAAAGATCAGAAAATAATTTGTAAAAAAACAACAAATACAATTCCCTGTACAGATAAATAGTTAAGGATTTAGATTAAACAACTCCTTTGTAAGATAAATGTTTTAAAATGAAACAGGTATGGAAACAGGTGAACTAACACTCCTCAGGTAGCAGGCTCAAGCAAGCTAAAACCCACATGGTAGCATAAACTAACTTGCAGAAATTGTTAACAAGTTAGAAATGATTTGAACACACTTTGCTGTAGGCTACTATTTACTAGTTAACAAAGAATATTGTGTGTCATATAAAATATACTCACCCCACCCAGTATTGTAATCAAAACTTACCAGAAAGCATGGCTCAGACAGTGTAGTAGTGTGGGCTCAATAGCATTTTATTAATGTGCAAGATCTTGAGAATCATTTGTACATGTGATGGAAGAATGCACTGTGCATGCAGAGGGTTGCAATTCCATTGAATAGTTTTGGGGATAGTTTAACCAAAATATACCACAAGAGCTAGAATTGCTTTATTTTTATCCCACAAAAAAGGTTCACTGCTAAAAGCTAACTTTTTGATGAATTTATGCAATATTACCCAAATTCCAGGGCCTAACTTACCATGGAAAATTTCTGGAAGAATTCCAGAAATTTACCGGAAAGTTTTCAACCCTTGGCAACCAATGTAATGGCGGAAGCTGCTAAATGCATGGAGATTTGAAGGTATTACATTTTGCTAAAAGATTTACAAGTAATTTACAGTTGAGAGGAAATGTTTGGAATTTTATTAGTTGAGCAACTAAACTCATAAAAAAATAAACATCCTTTCACTGTCAACTGCATTTATTTTCAGCAAACTTAAGATGTGTAAATGTTTGTATGAACATAACAAGACTCAACAACTGAGACATAAACTGAACAAGTTCCACAGACATGTGAGCAACAGAAACTTAATAATGTGTCCCTGAACAAAGGGGGGGTCAAAATCAAAAGTAAAAGTCAGTATCTGGTGTGGCCACCAGCTGCATTAAGTACTGCAGTGCATCTCCTCCTCATGGACTGCACCAGATTTGCCAGTTCTTTCTGTGAGATGTTACCCCACTCTTCCACCAAGACACCTCCAAGTTCCCGGACATTTCTGGGGGGAATGGCCCTGGCCCTCACCCTCTGATCCAACAGGTCCCAGATGTGCTCAATGGGATTGAGATCCGGGCTCTTCGCTGGCCATGGCAGAACACTGACATTCCTGTCTTGCAGGAAATCATGCACAGAACGAGCAGTATGCTTGGTGACATTGTCATGCTGGAGGGTCATGTCAGGATGAGCCGGCAGGAAGTGTACCACATGAGGGAGGAGGATGTCTTCCCTGTAACGCACAGCGTTGAGATTGCCCGCAATGACAACAAGCTCAGTCCGATGATGCTGTGACACACTGCCCCAGACCATGACGGACCCTCCACCTCCAAATCAATCCCACTCCAGAGTACAGGCCTCGGCATAACGCTCATTCCTTCGACGACAAACGCAAATCGGACCATTACCCCTGGTGAAACAAAACCGTGACTCATCAGTGAAGAGCACTTTTTGCCAGTACTGTCTGGTCCAGTAATGGTGGGTTTGTGCCCATAGGCGACGCTGTTGCCGGTGATGTCTGACAAGGACCTGCCTTACAACAGGCCTACAAGCCCTCAGTCCAGCCTCTCTCAGCCAATTGCGGAGAGTCTGAGCACTGATGGAGAGATTGTGCATTCCTGGTGTAACTCTGGCAGTTGTTACTGCCATCCTTTTAGATTAGACTACTGCAATGCTTTACTTTCCAGCTACACGGATAAAGCACTAAATAAACTTCAGTTTGTGCTAAATATGGCTGCTACATATTCGTCGCCAAACCCACTGGCTCCAGGTCATCTATAAGTCTTTGCTATGTAAAGCCCAAGCCTTATCTTAACTCACTGGTCACCATAGCAACACCCACACGTAGCACAAGCTCCAGCAGGTATATTGCACTGGTCATCACCAAAGCCAACACCTCTTTGGCCGCCTTTCCTTCCAGTTCTCTATTTCTGGAACAAATTGCAAAAATCACTGAAGCTGGAGACTTATATGGAGACTTATATCTCCCTCTCTAACTTTAAGCATCAACTGTCAGAGCAGCTTACCGATCACTGTACCTGTACACAGCCCATCTGTAAATAGCACACCAAACTACCTCATCCCCATATTGTTATTTTTTGTTGTTGTTGCTCTTTTGCACCCCAGTATCTCTACTTGCACATCATTATCTGCAGATCTATCACACCAGTGTTAATGCTAAATTGTAATTATTTTGCCTCTATGGCCTATTTATTGCCTTACCTCCTTAATCTTTCTACATTTGCACACACTGTACATATACTTTTTCTATTGTGCTATTGACTGTAAGTTTGTTTATCCCATGTGTAACTCTGTGTTGTTGTTTTTGTCGCACTGCTTTGCTTGATCTTGGCCAGGTCGCAGTTGTAAATGAGAACTTGTTCTCAACTGGACTACCTGATTAAATAAAGGTGAAATAAAATACATTTAAAAAAAGACACAGGCCTCCTTTACTGTCCCTAGAATTTCTAAGCAAACAGCTGGAGGCAGGGCTTTCTCCTATAGAGCTCCATTTTTATGCAATGGTCTGCCTATCCATGTGAGAGACGCAGACTCGGTCTTGACCTTTAATTAAGTCTTTATTGAAGACTCATTTCTTCAGTAGGTCTTATGATTGAGTGTATTCTGGTCCAGGAGTGTGAAGGTGAATGGAAAGGCACTGGAGCTACGAACCACCCTTGCTGTCTCTGCCTGGCCAGTTCCCCTCTCTCCACTGGGATCCTCAAACCATATTACGGGGGCTGAGTCACTGGCTTACCGGTGCTCTTCCATGCCGTCCCTAGGAGGGGTGCGTCACTTGATTGGGTCACTGACGTGGTCTCTGACGTGGTCTTCCTGTCCGGGTTGCCCCCCACCCCTTGGGTTCCTGCCGTGGGGGAGATCTTTGTGGGCTATACTCAGCCTTGTCTCAGAATAGTAAGTTGGTGGTTGAAGATATCCCTCTAGTGGTGTGGGGCCTGTGCTTTGGCAAAGTGGGTGGGGTTATATTCTGCCTGACCCCTCCTGTCTTAGCCTCCAGTATTTATGCTGCAATAGCTTGTGTCTGGGTGCTAGGGTATTTCTCCTGTCTTATCTGGTGTCCTGTGTGAATTTAAGAATGCTTTCTCTAATTCTCTCTCTCTTTCTCTCTCCCTCTTTCTCTTGGAGGACCTAAGCCCTAGGACCATGCCTCAGGACTAACTTGTCTGATGACTCCTTGCTGTCCACAGTCCACCTGGTCGTGCAGCTGCTCCAGTTTCAACTGTTCTGCCTGTGGCTATGGAACACTGACATGTTCACCGGACGTGCTACCTTGTCCCAGACCTGCTGTTTTCAACTTTCTAGAGACAGCAGGTGCGGTAGAGATACTCTGAATGATCGGCTATGAAAAGCCAACTGACATTTACTCCTGAGGTGCTGACCTGTTGAACCCTCTACAACCTCTGTGATTATTATTATCTGACCCTGCTGGTCATCTATGAACATTTGAACATCTTGGCCATGTTCTGTTATAATCTCCACCTGGCACAGCCAGAAGAGGATTGGCCACAACACATAGCCTGGTTCCTCTCTAGGTTTTTTCCTAGGTTTCGGCCTTTTTAGGGAGTTTTTCCGAGCCACCATGCTTCTACACCTGCATTGCTTGCTGTTTGGGGTTTTAGGCTGGGTTTCTGTACAGCACTTTGATATATCAGCTGATGTAAGAAGGGCTATATAAATACATTTGATTTGATTTGATAGCTGAGCTGAGAAGTAAGTGGCCATACCTTTTCACGCAGAAGGAACTCTACAACCACTTCAAGTTACTGACAGATGTCTCAGTCCTGGATAAAAAATGGATGCCACGATGGTAGAAAAAATAAAGATTATCATTCAATACTTCCTCTACAAACCAACAAAGGAAGAGGTTCGGCACATCCTGTCAAGATTTGAAAAGGGTGGAGCGACTGCAGTTGGCCCTTGTGTTGACCTCCTGCAGACGGCCCATTTCAAAGAAATGATGGATACGCTCTTTCTACAGGCCGATGTGAGTTTTACGTTCATCTGCATCTTATGTATACGATAATAATTTTCTATGTACTGTATATTAGAATTTAAAATGATGATGTGCCAAATGTGTTCAAAATATGTGAATTGAAGGTTATAGAATTTTTTTTATTTTTTTATCTTTCAGGTGTCAGCCACAGCCACAGATGTGGAGGGATCAATTCAACCTGCCAGACTCACCAAGACTGATTGTTCAATGTAGTGTATCCAATAAGACTTTCTGTGTGAGTAATTATTTTTAGACAGGGCCTTACAATAGCAATGTTTCACAGAGCTAATTGTGAAACATAAATGTGATCTGATTTCAGGTGACACAATGACCCTTATTAAAGCTTGAGTATGTCGTTTTTTTGGAAGGGCATAAATGGAAATCTGGGAATAGGACAAAATATCAATTGAGATCTTTTCTAACCATAATCTCACATAAAAAGTCAAATTACCATTCCCAAAATGACATACTCTGCGTTTAACCTGGGAGTGAAGGTAATGATTTGCCTGCTAAGATAAGGCCAGGCAGAAAGGTTGCAGAAAGGTTGCACAAAACTCTGTTGAGAGTAGGACTACTACCCCTCTTAGTAGGAAATAAGATAGATTTCTTTTTTTTGCAGTATAGCAGTGCCTTTCTTATCTGTAATTCTGTCACTTTCTATGCTGGAACAGTTATTAACATGCTATTTATTCGGGACGTTGATCTATTTTGAAGATTGATACATTTGAAAACATTTTGTTGTCTTGTTACAAACTATAATTATTTGTTATATCACATACAAGCTAGAATATCATTAAACAGACATTTGTAAAGAAGTATGCTTCTCAGTTGTGTAGATGGGGTGGTTGCATCCATCCTAACTAATGCTATTATGGAAACCCTTGATTTGGTGAAGTTAAGTCAATCCAGGACTGTTACGATTAACAATTGTATTCTGTTCTGATTAATCATTTTCAGATGTACACTTTTTGATAGGGGCTAGGGGGAAAGGTTTGTAATTTAAGTGTTTGTGATGAAGCCCATTTGGCTACAGTTTATTGGCATTTCCTACCGAGCAATGGCGAAGTTGTACTATTGGAGCTTATAGAATGTGTTATCACTTTTTTTCTTTACATTAAACCATGCTTAATAACATTTGGTTTACTTGTTTTGGTCATGCAAATGTTTTAGAAGTTTACAGTACTGTTGGCATATTTTATCTGTAAATGTCATATGTTACTGTAAAAGCACATACACCAGATACATTACAGTAATTTAACAGCAATTCGAGTTGCCAAGTAAATCCTGTGCATTTCGTCGATGCAAGTAATTATTGTAAAATAGAAGTACAACAATATATTGTAATTAGAACGGTGTACAGGTACTGTAATAATACAGAAAATTGCTGTTATTTATAAACAGTAAGTTATTGTAGTACATCTACAGCAACATGTTGTAATTATAATTTACAGTAAATCACTGTTGTTTTACAGTACTTTTACTGGCAACTTTTTTTGCCATTCGTTTCATGTAATTTCTACAGTCAATTTTTACAGTGTACCTCCCTGACAATTTGCATGGGAGAAAAGGCCCTTTTCACTCTACCCAGTGCTGAACATAGTGGTTGTAGCTCTCTTCATTCAAAACCCGTCTGTAATTTTATTCACAAAACAAGAACACAGGTCAACAGTCAGTAAAGTATGAATATAGAAGACAGACCAATGATGCAGGCTAATGCAGATCCATTTGATCGTTCATGTACAGTATGCCATGTGGGAAGCTGTTCATAAGCATTTGCGAAAAGGGCAAACTTCTTTAAGTCGATCCTATTGTGGGAAGCTGTTTATACTGCTCTGTCTCAACACGTTATCCATTGTTACTGTACCTTTCTGCATATGCGGAAAGCAACATTTGATGAACGCCATCACTCTATGTGACAATTATTGTGTAGGTATACATAAAGAGGAACATGCAGTTGTTTTGTTTGATGTTGAGGCGTAATAAACGCTCCTAGAGAGCGATGCAGCGCTACCGAGAGCTGAAACGTCTATGTAGCTGTCCATGGTGCTGAAATATATTGCGGCCGCTCTAAAATAAAGCATTTGCGGGGAAAGGGAAGGTCCGTGAAATCGAAGTTTGTGAACATGCAACATATATTTTGAGCCTTAAAAAAACCCATCTTTCTAAAAATAGGGACAATTGGAGATAGAAGCGGGGGTGCGCCACTGAGTGAATGTGTCAGTTACGGGTGAGAGCTATTTATAGAAACGAGGAGATTCATCTCTGTGCTCGTGCTCTGTTTGCAACAGGTGTGGTGTTTGTGTGTGTGTGTGTGTGTGTGTGTGTTTAGGGCAATATACTTTGAGTATCCTATAAAATATATAAAATTCTACAAAACTGTTTGTATGCTTCTAATATCACTTGGACTATTGACTACACTTTAACACGCAGTAAGAACACCATGACAAAATAGTTGCAACATACTTTCATACAGTTCCTTTCAAATAATTTCACAAAACATCACATTTCATCTCAAATTGAGCTTCCACAATTCACTGGATCCGACTGTCTTCTCACAGGTTTTTACACATCAGTGGTAGATACGAATGACTGCTGCAAAGCCTCCACCCCCAAGCCTTCAAAGAATTTAGGCAACGTTTTATATGATAGTTTGATTGAAGAGAACGTATTTTGGGCAAGAACAAACTCTGGTCTTATCTGTTCAGCTCATAGAGAAAAAGGGTTGGGCTATGATCACGTTGTTTGGATCTATGTTTTTCGACAAAGCGAAAAAAAACACAATTAGCACAAAATATTAACACGGGTGCTTATAAACAAGATGCAACTGTAACCTGTGAAAATGGTTACAAGTCTTTCCCAAATAATTCCCCGTTTGGATGCAATCCACGCCTAAGGTTTTCAACCAGAAGAATCAGCCAGGTTTCAATGCATAGACTAGACATAGCTCAGCATCACCCTTAGCTACATTCCGTTCAAATGACCTTATAAGGAAGGATGTTGCAGTTTATGTAACATATAGGCTATACTGCGCGATTAGGCTGTCTCTCCTCTTCCTTTGCGCGTTAGCCCCGGAGGCACTGCGCTGCCTGACAACTGAATTTCAGTCAGAATGGTGGATTCCATTCACAAAAAGCGACTGAATTTGGTGATGTAACATTGCCCCACTGTCCCGCGTTTCTCCCTGAAGCAGACTTCCACCAATGCTAGAATAACTTTTTTCTGGAATATTGTTAATATATAACCTTGACATGCATCTGCATGCGTTACCCTCGAGGTCGACGGTGGACGGTTTTAAAGAAGGCATCGCATCGTTCATAATCATAACATTAAACATATTATGAGATAGTTTGGCGAGGCATATATGCATTTGCATAATTTAGGCTACTGATAACCTAGCCTACACTATATTAGGAATGATACATTTTCAGAGAGGATTAATCGTTCCTCGGGTGTCAGACATAAAAACACATCTTCTCAGTTCCACTCCCCCCTCTCCCTCTCCCCTCCCTTACACCGGAGTCCGGTGACTCCGTCTACGTTTTACGTTTGTCTCCGCCCATTCCTCGGTTTTGTCCAAATCGGGCTTTTTGCGTCGCCGGAGCTCCCGATATCAAGCCAACGTCATCATTGGGTAGAGGGAAGAGCTGACGTCAGAAAAGAGTCACCAAAAGGAGAGGGTAGGAGCAGTAGGGGGAGCGGGCAGAGGGAGAGAATTTCACCATTGCTAACATTGAATCCCCCTCGGCCCCCCTTCTCTCTAGCCCCCCTCTTCTTACAACGTCGGTGTTGGCGCGTTGGGAGCCCCCCTTCGTCACCGGAATCCCAGCCTATATAACTTACTCGAGAGCAGAGTCCCTCCACCAGATTTACGGGATCCGGATATCTGGGCGAGAGACGGCTACTACAGCCGCCGAATCACTCACACTCTGAACCGGTGGAAAGCCATCCAGCGGCTAGCCAGCAACCTTACTGGACGCTGTGGCGGAACCGAAGAGGAAAAAAGAACGGATAGGAGAAGGTCTGAAGCCTTACTCTGGAACAAGCTGAGATGAAATTCCAATAGTAAAACGACAAGGTTATTACTACTAGCCTTTCTCTGACACCTCATCTTGGGATAAAGAGACTCAGACCTCATCTGACGCAACGGTCAATATTCAGTTGAGTTTCCCCTTCAAGTCCAGGGAATTTAGTCAACCACTATAACAGGCTACAATGTATCGATCAACCAAGGGCGCGTCGAAGGCTCGAAGGGACCAAATCAACGCGGAGATTCGGAACCTGAAGGACTTGCTTCCCATATCCGATGCGGAAAAGGCACGGCTCTCATACCTACATATCATGTCCCTTGCCAGCATGTACACCAGAAAATCGGTCTTCTTCTCTCAAGGTAAGCGCGACTTAGCTTATAACAGACAAGTTCAAATACACCCAGCCTGTTGATTCATAACTAAGAAATGCTTGTGAATGAAACATATACTGACAAACTGTTGCTTCCATCCGTCTGAGCCAGTTGCATGCTACCTTTGGCTTTCCGCTTGAATCAACAGGTGCCATATTTATTGTCGAAAGAAACAGTTTATGAATTTCATGTCTACGTGTGAATTATGTTGTTTAGGAATATATATAAGGAAATGTTATAGTGCTTTGTTTGGGCTTCTGGCATGAAAAACTATTTTAGAGCCGAGTGTCGCTATCTAGTGCTGAAACGCTTCTATCGCTGTCCATGGCACTGAAATCTAATGCGGCCGTTCTATAGCTACTGCAGGGAGCATAAACGTTACCTTTGTGGTATGATGACATCCATTAGCTAGACGAAAACATAATTTAAAAAACATTTCAAATCATCTTTTCTTTTTAGAATCGGGATCCGCTGGCAGTCTCGAGGAAAGCGCGAGGTTCCTGTCTTTCCACGAGCTGTCAGAGCTGGTGCAGGAGCTACCAGGGTTCCTGCTCCTGCTGACTGGGGAAGGCAAGCTGCTCTACCTGTCAGACAGCGTCTCCGAGCACCTCGGCCACTCCATGGTGAGTTCACGGGAGACCGTATCATGTCTAAATAGCAAACTAGTAAATTAGCTGTAATTTAGATTTTGCCTCAGGGATTTCATGAATATGCTAAATAAAAACGACTCTTTCTCGATGTTTCAGGTGGATCTGGTTGCCCAGGGTGACAGTGTGTATGATATCATTGACCCTACTGACCACTTCATCATGAGGACCAACCTAGCCCCTCCTACATCACCTGACACAGGTAAAATGCGCCTTCCCATTTTCAATGGTACAGAAACGTGTTACAAATGGCTCGCATTTATATCACTCAGATCATTTCTGATATTCACAATTTCTCCTTTCCTCTTCTTCCTCTCAGATCGTCTATTCCGTTGTCATTTCAACACTTCCAAGTCGGTGCGCAGGCAGAGTGCCGGGAACAAGCTGGTTCTGGTCCGGGCACGCTGCCCTTTCCCACCCTCCTCTTCTACCACCCCTAGCTCCTACTGGACATCCAATCCTGTCTGGATGTGCTTCTGTTCGCCTCTGGAGGCCGTCCCCACCCGCTCTGGTCCTGGGGGGGACCAAGTTCCAGCTCTGATCCCTCCTGCTGCTGAGAACAACTTCTTCCTAGCCTCGTTCCAATCTCAACACAGCCGAGACATGAGGCTCCAGAATGCACAGGACAGGTGAGGTCACACCCACTGACCAGGCAACGCCACCTGTTGCTTTAGATCGTCTGAGTGATGGCATGACATGTACGCTTTATAGTTAGAAGTATGCTGAAGACATAGACTTACCATGTCTTCTCTCCATCTTCCCTGTAGTGTCAGTGTTTACCTTGGCCTTGATGTGTCAGCCCTGAGGTCTCGCTCCTGGTACAGCCTCCTCCACCCACAGGACCTGTCACACGCCTCCACTCAGCACTGCAGCCTGTGTAAGTACCAATTCAGTTCACCACACAACAATCACACACAGACGTACCAACACACATGTGAACTCAATTATACTGCATCCACCATTACATGGAGCAAACTTCACTACAAACCCACCATTAAGGTTCTGTTTTGTGATCAGTTGTAGAACACTGTCTGATGTCGATGTTCTCTCTTTGTTCCCCCACAGTGAGAGAGGGAGGAGAGGGTAGATCTGAGATGGTGGTACGGGTGGAGTCTTCAGACCACTCCTGGGTCTGGCTCTACATGGTACTGCAGCTGGAGGCAGGAGACAGCCCTATCAGCAGCAACAACTACATCATCAGGTACTACCTCTACCCTATGACAGATCATCATAACACATTTTCAATAGATATAAAGGAGATTGCAAAGAGCATAAGAGAATCTTACTAACCATTTCCATCTTTTTATCTTTTTATCTTTCTCAGTGAGGCGGAGGCGTGGTCAGTGAGACAGCAGCTGAGCACAGAGCAGACCCAGCTGACCCTGGTACTGAGTACCA